>NW_007260362.1:98884-103269 GCF_000164805.1 Carlito syrichta
TGGCCGGGAGTGGCCACTGCACTCCAGTCTGGGTGACAGAGTGAGACTTCAACTCAAAATTAATTAATTAATAAACAAATAAATAAAATTATAAGTCGGTTCAGTTGAGCAGTGTGCACAGATTTGGGACTTCTTGTCTACTGTATTATAATAGCAACAATAATTATGTGTAAAAAAACAAAATAGAAATCTTGTAATGATTTCTGTATTGGGAAATTAGCAGTTAAAACAGGGACATGAGCCGGGCTCAGTGGCTCAGCCTGTAATCCCGCGCTTTGGGAGGCTAAAGTGAGAGGACTGCCTGAGCCCGTGGGTTTGAGACCTGCCAGGGCAACTTGGCAAGACCTCATCTCTACAATAAATCAAAAATTAGCCGGGCATGGTAGTGCGCACCTGTAGTTCCAGCTACTTGATAGACTGAGGCAGAAGGATCGCTGGAGTCCAGCAGGTTGAGGCTGCGGTGGCCAGGGGCATGCCACTGCACTCCAGTCTGGGCGACAGAGTGAGACTCCAACTCCAAAGAAAAAAAAACCAGTAATGTGAGGTTTTTTTTCTCTTATCTATACATGTAAACTCTTGAGAAGCTTGGTAGACGATTAGTATGTACTGTATTCAAGAAAGAGACAATTCTTTCAGATTTTACATCTGATAAAATTCCTTTTATTTTCTTACTCTATTGTTGAAATGGGATCGGAACTTGTTATATATAAATGTTATGTGATGAAAATTTACATTTTTTGTTTGTTTGTTTTGAGTCGTTGTTTGTTGGAGTTGGAGTCTCACTCTCTTGTCCTGGCTGGCATGCAGTGGCATGATCACAACTCACTGCAACCTCAACCTCCTAGGCTCAGCTGATCCTTCTGCCTTAACATCGTAGATAGCTGGGACTACAGGTGTGCACCACCACACCCAGCTAATTTTTAAACTTTTTGAAGAGAAGAGGTCTCAAACTCCTGGGCTCAAGCAATCCTCTCACCTTGGCCTTCCAAAGAACTGAGATTACAAGTATGAGCCCCTGCACCCAGCCAGTTTACATGTTTATTAGAAGTTTTCTGATATTTATAATTCTAATACATTTGAAATACATGTATTCAGTCGGAAATTGGAAACAACCAGACTGTAACATAATAAGTAATAGGTTAAATAAATGATAGTATCATTCTGAGATACTATAATGAATCCAATAAAAACATGTTTTTAAAGTATATCTACTAATAAGGAAAAATTAGTGGTAAAAAGTTATAAAACAGGGAAAATGTTCATGGATTGAAAGATTTAATATTGTTAAGATGTCAGTTCTTCTAAAAAATGACTTATAGTTTCTATGTGATTGTAATCACAATTGTAGCAGACGTTTTCGTTGAAATCAACAAAAAGATTCTAAAATGTATATGGAAAAGCAAAGAAACTAGAATAACCAACTAAAGCAATTTATGGGGAAAAATTTTTAGAGAACTCGCAGTACTGATTGCAAGATTTACTGAAAGGCTACAGAAATCAAACAGGGTGGTATTGGTGAAATAGTAAAAACATAAATTGATGTGACAGAATATTGAGTCCAGAAAGAGACCCACACATACTTAATTTTTGAGAAAGGCACAAAGGCATTTCATTGGTGTTGGAACAATTGTACATCTGTATAAAATTTTAAAAGAACCTCTATCCATAATCTGCATATGTACAAAACTAACCCAAAATGGATTGTAGATTAAATATAAAACCTAAAATTACTGAACTTCCAGAGGACAGTAGATGAAAATCTTTGTGATTCTTCAAAGATTTGTTAGATTAAAGACAAAAAATGGTTCATAAAAGAATTGATAAATTTTTCTTGGAAATTATAAAGGTCTGCTCTTAGAAAAATACTATTAAGATAAAGGAAAAAATAATGAAGAATATGTTTGTAAAGCACATATTTCATAAAGGGCTGCTGTCTAGAATATGTGCAGGACTCTCACATCTCAATAATAAGAAAATGAACAAGCCAATTAAAAAATGGACAAAAAGATTTGAATAGACACTTCACCAAAGCAGATACACAATGTCAAGTAAGCATATGTAAAGATGTTCAACTTTATTCGTTATTTTAGAAATGCAAATTAAAATAATAAAAAGGAATGAGCTACTCAAATGACTGTGTACCTTATCATTTCATTTATATGTCATTGTGAAAAAGGCAAAACTATAGGAGCAGTTTTATTTTATTTTATTTTATTTTTATTTTAAGGCTAAGAAAGAAAAGTTTATTTAAAAGTAAATTAGAGAAAGAGAAAGAAGAGAAGATTCGCCTCCCCAAGGTGGGGGAGGGAGACCAAAGCCCGGAAGCATGGCGATGGCCATGGCTCAAAGAGCACATGGCCCCTGGTTGCTTGTGGTTGAGTCCAGGAGCAGTTTTAAAATCGGTGTTATCTGAGAGGTGGTGGAGAGAATTGACAACAAAGGGGCATGAGAGAACTTTTTGGAGTGGTGGAAATGTCTTATATTTTGGTTGTCAGATTCATGGAACTGTATACTTAAAATGGGTGTATTTTACTGTGTGGTATATCGCAAAACTGATTTAGGCTGGCAGTGTTTTCGCGGTTTTTGCTTTTTCTTTTTGTTTTTAATGTGGAAAGAATAAAAATTAGAGGTAGCATTCTTTATCCCTTAGTAAAACGATTGATTCAGGCAAGGATCATGAATGTATGCCAAAACCATGAGGTGAAATGTTATTGTGGAACAGTATATTAACATGACCTCCTTGGATTATTGTAATCTTTGTCATTTGAAGAGGTGTGAGTCACCACCTTCACCAAGTTATCGGTCAAATTCAGCATTGCTGACTAGGCAAGAACTGGACATTATGTGCCTTCTGACTTGGAGTAATAATAAGTATGAGTAATATGAACTATTCTGATAAAAGAATATTTAACCTGGATATAATTAAGCCTGCAAACCTAACTTCCACTTTACAGGCAATAGAGGAGATAAAGCAGTGAGTTAAAGTACATAATGAGAAAACAATCAGACAAACCCAGAATGTGGGATATTTTCTTTTTTTTTGAATTGGAGTCTTGCCCAGGCTGGAGTGCAGTAGCACACTCACAGCCACCCCAGTGTCAACCTGCCGGACTCTGGCTATCTTTTCAAGTAACTGAAACTAAAGGCAGGCGCTACCATGCCCAGTTAATTTTTTGATTTGTTGTAGAGAAACGGTCTTGCCAAGTTGTCCTGGCTGGTCTTGAACCCGCGGGCTCAGGCAATCCACTCGCCTTGACCTCCCAAAGTGCTGGGATTACAGACTGAGCCACAGAATTCGGTCTAAAATGTGGATATTTTCCAAGACAACTTAGCTGTTATTTTCAAAAATATCTTTGAAGGCCGGGCACAATGGCTAACACCTGTAATTCCAGCATTTTGGGAGGCCAAGGCAGGAAGATCACTTGAGCCCAAGTGTTTGAGACCAACTAGGCAACACAGCAGTACCTCATCTCCACAAAAAATCGAAAACTTAGCTGGGTGTGGTGACGCACCTGTAGTGTCAGCTACTTGAGCAACTAAGGAGGATAGTTCGAGGCTGCAGTGAGCCGTGATTGTGCCACTTGCATTCCAGCCTGGATGACCGAGTGAGACCCTCCAACTCAAAAAAAATCACAAAAACTTAAAAGTATCTGTGTAATGTGGAATAAAAGAGGGGGATCTTTCTAGATTAAGAGAGATAACAGCTAATTAATAATTTTTGAATACTGATTTGATCCTGATTTGGGTAGAAAAATCAACTCTGAAATGCCATTTGGGGAGCAATTGAGGAAATTTTCAGTATAGACTGACTATATTCAGTGACATTAGGAAATTGTTTTCATTTTTCTTAGGTATGGTAACAGTATTATGGTTAAGTAGGAGAAAGTCATTAGGATATGATGAGTATTAAGTGGTGAAGTGTCTTGATGTTTATAACTTATTCAAAAAGGTAAGATGTTAACAATTATCTCTTTGGAGTATGCGTATGATGTATATTCATATTATTGTTTTAATTTGTTTCTGCAAGTTTGACATTTCTCATAATAGAAGGGAATGTCTTTAGAGCTCAGTTGAGAGTAATCGTGACTTTATGATGTGCCTTGCTTTCCTATAGATCCTGTGACTGTTAGAGATATGTACATTGTACTCCTAAGAGTAACTTTTCTACTGGACTCTGAGTTTTCTAACACTGGCCTACATTGAGCACCGGGAAAGAAACAGTTCTACAAGATGTTTTGTGTTGTAAGGGTATATTTGAGAGTATTGCTGGCTGTATCATATTGCATGGTATGGGAACAATGGAACTGAGTTTCATTGACAAGAATAGTTGTACTACTTCTGAGAAACTGGATTTTTGGCATGTTACAGTCACTAAGCTATGCTTT
>NW_007260362.1:103440-158200 GCF_000164805.1 Carlito syrichta
CACTGCACTCCAGTCTGGGTGATAGAGTGAGACTCCAACTCAAAAAATAAATAAATAAATTAAATTAAATAAGGTAGTTTATGATTTGAAAGTTACAGCCTAAAAGACAAATTTTTGCATTATCATTAGTCATATAAGTTTATATGAGGGAATGTTTCCAGAAAATTAGAGAGCATGTATTTTTAAATATAATTAAACAAGATAGACATGTTTCTATTCTCCAGAGTAACGTTATAGCCATAGTAGAGTAAAATGCCTTATTTTAGAAGAAGTAATACAGGGAAAAGAACAGGGTCCATTTATGGGAATTGATTTTTATTAACAGTTGGTTTTGGCATTTTTCTTTGAGAATTTCATTTTTTTATTTCTGTTTTTTCATCTAAGGGAAATAAAATATGCCTTTGTTTTATCTTTAGAATTTCTGAAAGTATTATTACGTACAAAAAACTGTAAGGAAAAATTACATTAGTTGCTTTTAAATGATATTTAAATTCCTTGTCTTTCACAGTAGTTAAATTATACTTTATATTTTATAAAATATTTTTCAGCATGTTGGTATAAATGTTCTATTTACAGTCTGCTCTTGATATGTTTTTGGGAGTTAACGTCCCTCCTTACCCAATTTCTGCCTGGGATTGCTGTATTGTATTGCCAGAGATGTATTATCTGACACCAGAATGCTTAAAGCAGGGATAACAATACTTATTCTAAAATATAGGTTGTATTAACTAATGATGGTTAGGACAGTTTAAAGACATTATGTATATTAGGTAGTAATATCTTTTGATGTACCTTAAGTTTATTCTAATATTTTTAAAGTTCACTTAATAAATTAGGTTTTTTTCTTTAGTTGGTTCCTAAATTCAGTGGCCTCTTCTGCTGAAGTTTGTTTTTGGTTTTTTTTTTCTTTAAAAATCTGGAAAGTAACTTGTTGAGCTGAATGATCTTTAGTATTTATAAAACTAAATTTTTATATAAATTTTATTTTATATTTGTACATACTTAAATTTTAACCTTAATAACCTATGATCTACCATGAGGGTTATACTAAAATCAATTGTCAAAGCTGGGTTGGTTGTTACATAAGTGTGAGTGAGGTAAGATTGCCATCTCTTTTACCCCAGGCAGAAAGATTCCTAGATCTAGGATTTGGCTTTCTTTGTTCACATCTCTGCAATTTGCTTATGTTTTGCCAAAATGTGGTAAAATAAGGTGTACACTTTTCTTTCTTTCTGCACCTGTTTTTTTTTTCTGCACCTGTTTTTTAAGTGAAAAATACTATTCTCTCTCATTCATATCCTCATTTATTTCTTAACACATAAGAATAAAGTTTAACTTTGTAGTAGTGCCTGTTAGTCATGTGAACTCTGTACAACATCTCCATTTATACTGCTTCATACATCACTCACAGGGCAAGTTCCCACAAAGACCTGTTTTGTTCTACTGTTGATCCACCCTAAAGAAACCAGTTTCCAAACTATGCACAGCTTTGTAAATCAAGATGAACTGGTAGAAATTGGATACAGAAGCAAACTAGAAACCAAAGAATGCTTCCTAGTTAACCAGCAGAGTGTATTATATGTAATAAAATTGCAGGTAATGAAATGTTCTGTGTTCTAAGAATATCCCAATTTGAAATTTTGCTTCACATTCATATTTTAATCATAGTTCTGTCATTAGCTTTTTCTTATTTGTAGAGTTAAGAAAATATGAGTAATACCTTTAGTAAGATATTCTAGGCAACAGAACACAGAGAAAACAAATGATGAAATGTGAACTTTGGTTCTGCGTTTCTTAGCCAGCCCTGTACGTGATAACTAAGAACCAAAGTTGAGAGAAAGAGGAATTTGGTGTGTAGGTACAAATTCACCTTGTTTGTGGTAATAGTAAGTTAGTGGACCGAGTGAGGATGGAATATAGTGTCGTGCAGACCTCATTCTCCCTGGGACTCTGTCTATGTCAGGGAGAAGGGAATACACCCATACACAATTCAGAAGTACTATATTTTTCACCACAGAGTTAAACTCAGTATAGTGTATTCACAACTTAATTGATGGTTTTTGAAAATGTCTCTGAAATATTTTCTCTTTGAATAATTTTACCTTCTTGTTTAGGCCTTTCAGAAATATCAAGCACTGTTCTGAAGTTTTATTTCAGATGATCTAGTCTAAACATTGTGCTTTTTAACTTAATGTTTTATTTTATACATGCTTTAAATAACTTGAGGTTTAAATTACTATTTTATAACCTTTCAAAGAAACTACATCTTGTGATGTGTTTCTTTCTTCCCTTAAGAAATTCAAAAAGGAAACAAAAGAAGCAATGAAAATTTTAAATGCCTTCTACTCATTATTCCAAAAATAGTAAAAGACCAAGCTTTGACACCCCAAAACAAGCTAAAGAGTTCTCAGCATACTCTGAGAAAATGCTATTTAGGTCCTGAGTCAAATGAATATGTTACAAAATATAAAACTGTTATGGAAAATACATGACACGATAAAATTTTTCCTGTCCTCCTTTGCTAACACATTTTGAGAAGAAAAGTATAATAAAAATGATTTTTTTCTTCATAAAGACCTTTCCCCATCACAGATATTCACACGCACGTGTATATTTTCTATTTTGGAGAAACCAAGTTCATAAGGGAAACTTTTCTAAAACATTTTTTTTCCCATGAGAATACAAAAGGATAAAATTGAATATGAAATGCCTTCTTCCAACTGCTTCTCCTTGTCATTTCTCCCTCAAATTTCAGTCTCTGCTCTTTGCTACAGACTGACAATTCAGGACTGTCTGATTTCTCAGTTTAATGCTAACTCCTTGAAGAATTTGAATAGTTGAAATGATAGTCTTAAAATATGATCTGAGTTTTCTTTATTATTACATTTTTATTGAAGTACAATTTACATGCAGTAAAATGCACATAACTGTACAGTTTGAGTTTTGACACACATATACCTCAGGATCGATGGGAAGAACTTTCTCAAAATAGACCTGGCAAGAGGTTAAAAAGTTTTCTTTTTTTTTTTTTTGAGTCGGAGTCTCATTCTGTTGCCCAGGCTGGATTGCAGTGGCACACTCACGGCCACCCCACTGTCGACATGCTGGGCTCCGCAGTCCTTCTGCCTCAGCCTTCCAAGTAGCTGGAACTATAGGCGCATGCTACAATGCCCTACTAATTTTTTTTTTTTTTAATTTACTGTAGAGACAAGGTCTCACCAAATTGCCGGGGCTGGTCTCGAAGCTGCAGGCTCAGGCAATCCTCTTACCTCGGCCTCCTAAAGTGGTGGGATTACAGGCTGAGCCACCAAGCCTGGCCAAAAAGTTTTCTAGATGATTCTGAGCTACAGCCAGTTAAGAACCATTGCCTTTGTAAGAAGCCACATTGAGTAATGTACATAAAAACACATCATATTGCAAAATGTTACACGGATTAGAGTTAGGTTATTGTTAAAAACTTAAATCTTATACACCTTTTTGGGAGGGTTTGCAATGCTGGCTCATGGGTGAAATTCTCAATTTGTTTTTCTACTTATTTTTAAGAAAATTAATGCAAAACTTCACGATGGAGTATGTCAGCGCTGCAAAGAAGTTCTTGAGTGGCGTGTAAAATACAGCAAATACAAACCATTATCAAAACCTAAAAAATGGTGAGTTCAGTTTTTTAATTGCCTTACTAGTAATGTGTGTGTGTTATAGCTTATTTATATCTTAATTTTCAAAATGTTGTCCATACAATATTAAAGTAAATAAAGGAAAATAATTCTTCTTCCCTGTAGAATTTAATCTTGCATTCTGAATCTTGGTTTGTGAAGACAGATTTAAAAGGTAGATTATCATCATTCCCTGTCCTGTTCGTCCATAAGTAAATAATACGTCATTTTAACAGAACCTTCTTCATAAAAGGTGGGTTGAAGAGGAAAGTTTGTTTTGCAAAATTCTATATCACCTGATGAGGTAATACTATTTACCAGAGCTTAACCAATTATTTCCCTCCCTCCCTCCCTTCCTTCCTTTCTGAGTTGGAGTCAGTTAACCAATTCTTGAAAGAGGTCTGACCCTTTCATTTACCTCATAAAGATTACTGAAATGGCTTAGGTTGAGTATTACAAGTTAATCACTAGATTAATAACTTACAATTTTATTCCTTTGGAGATTTAGGTGTAAATGAAAAGATTCTGGATTTTGTTTCTGATCTCTCTGTCCCTAACCCTTCTGTAGTTAGTTCTGAGATTCTCTTTCCTCAGCCTTACCTACAGCCTGTACAACTCCCTGACATCTTTTAGCTCAGTTGCGTAAGGACAGTATTGGAGGGTAATTGCTACATGAAAGAGAAAAGTAGTTGATCACCTTAAATAGAACGTAGCTTTGTTCCGTTTGTATTATGAGATTTCATTTGATAATCTCTAGTAGCTATCTGGAACATAGTTGCCCATTGTTGCCTTACTTTTCTTTTAGCTATTCAGTAGTTGCATCTTCCTCGTCTGTATTTCCTCTTCCTTTATGGGAAAAATTTTTGCTTATAGTTTAGAAGGTCAGTCTAAATAGTAGATATAATACAATCCTTGTGTATTTCTGCTGAAAAATTACATCAGCCTTTGTGCTAATCTAAAACGCAAGATGTAGCATTTACTTCAGAACATGTAATAGCTTTGAATATTTTAATTTGGACAATTTCTTTTGCCTAAGATAATACTGAAAGGTAAAAGGCTCAGGGAAGGATAAACTAACTTAGGCTTTTTAGATCTTTTTCTGTACTACCTTTTCAGAGCAACATTTTTAGTATTTATTATAAATATTGTTGTTCCCTCTTTTAAATAACTTGACAAGTTTCTCTTGCCTGTCAGTCTTTTCTTCCTGTTCGTCAGCATTTCCTCCCAAAAGAAAACACTTTTAAACAAGTCTGATGAGTTTTATGCTCACTGGCCTAAAATCAGCAGTAGAGAAATTTGGTAACTGCTTGTCTATCCAGTTGTAGATTTCCATGAATGAATGAACTGTGTTCTCTACCATAGCTTTTAGATGCTGGTTGTACAATAAGTTGTGTAGTTTTAGTTTCTGAATATTTTCAAGAAGTCGTTATTTCTATAAAGGTATTTTAAGATTTCATCATCAGTCTCATCTTTTATTGTGTAGTGTTTTTTCCTAAAATAATTTGAAGTATAGGTAATAAACATTTATGTAGCCATTGCATTTTAATAGATTAATGCTGTATAGCAAAGGAACTCACTTAAACATTCCTGCCTTATCTGTTATCTATATTTTAATCTCTTTTTAAAATTTTTTTTATTTTTATTTTTTGAGTTGGAGTCTCATTCTGTCACCCAGACTGGAGTGCAGTGGCCGCTCCCGGCCACCGCAGCCTCGACCTGCTGGGCTCCAGCGATCCTTCCGCCTTAGCCTTCCAAGTAGCCGGAATTACAGGCGTGCGCTACCACACCTGGCTGATTTTTTTGATTTATTGTAGAGATGAAGTCTCGCTGCCCAGGCGGGTCTCGAACCCGAAGACTCAGGCAATCCGCTCACCTCAGCCTCCCAAAGGCGCGGGATTACAGGCTGAGCCACCGAGCCCGGCTTAATCTCTTATCTTTAATAGTTTGTCTTTATTATGAATGTGTCAGTGTCTAAAAGATCTTATCAGTTATTATAAATTTTCCAGGTGCTGTATTTTGCTATAGAATTTCTGAACTTACGTATTTTAGACAACTTTTGAATTTTCTCGTTTTGTGTATTACTTATAATCTTAATATTTTTATGACTTCAGAAGAATTTGCCTGCTTTAAATCCTACAACAACAAATATTTTATTCCGATGGACACAGCCTCAGTTAAAAAAAACAAAGTATCAGTAGCTAATCTTATGTTTAGTTTTTAGTTTAGTTTTGTTTTTTTTTTCAGTTTACAACACACCAACCTTTAAGAATGGTTGGATGTAGACATAAGACCTGAAGATCAGCAACCGTGTCATGTCTTGGAGTCACTGAAATACTTGGAGTCGAGAGTTCATGGTGGCGTTGCCACTACTTGGGCAGTGCAGTAACTCAGGCCTTCAAGAGGCCTCTGCTGCATCAGGGGCTAAAGAGGACCTCAAGAGCTGCTGTTTTATATCACACTGGGGAAAATGAGGTTAGCAGTACACTAGTTCAAAAATGAATGTAAAATGAAGGAAATACAATATTGTACAAATACAAAAATACAGATAACAGTACATTAAAAAGCCTAAAGGAAGATCTCTAGGCCTCACGAAGCCCAAGCTAATGCAAAGCAAATTATAGCTCATGAGAGACTAAGAAACAGCTAGTCAAAGTAAGATCTTGTAGGGGAGGAAAAAAATCCTTTCCTTCTACCCATTCTAGGTTCTCATATGGGGTTCTGTAGCAAAAAAAAAAAGATTATAAAGAGACTACATACAAATTTACTTCATATAAGCCTTATGTGACATAGGAGCATTCGTAAGAAAATGAAAACCCATAGAAAAAGGTAAACCTGAGTGTGTTTATGCTGTTTGATGAAGAGTGGAATTTGTGGGAAAATGTGATAGGACAAAGGGGTATGAGCGGAGAGTAGTAAACTAAAGGTAACTTAGCCTGTTGGTTCAAATTATTCTCACAGTTCCTCCATCTTCAGAAATAAGGATGTTCCTTTAGGTATAGGGAGGGTACCTCTCATATGATAGTCTTTTTTTTTTTTTTTTGAGTTGGAGTCTCACTCTGTCGCCCAGATTGGAGTACAGTGGCATGCTTCTGGCCACCACAGCCTCAACCTGCTGGGCTCCGGCAATCCTTCCGCCTCAGCCTTTCTAGTAGCCAGAACTACAGGCGTGCACTACCACGCCCGGCAATTTTTTTATTTATTGTAGAGACGAGGTCTCAGCACGTTGCCCGGGTGGGTCTCGAACCTGTGGGCTCTGACAATCCACTCGCCTCCGCCTCCCAAAGTGTTGGGATTATAGGCTGAGCCACCGAGCCCAGCTTATATGAGAGTCTTATGGCCTATTTCAAGGGAATTCAGAGAGTCCTTCCTGCACCTGCTATTTCTCAAATGTCTTTGGCTTTAAATATTCAGTATGCCAAGGTGTTATATTTTTGGAGTAGCTTGTCCTGGATCCCATCAGTTTGAA
The DNA here is from genome assembly GCF_000164805.1 of Carlito syrichta. Lineage (NCBI taxonomy): Eukaryota > Metazoa > Chordata > Mammalia > Primates > Tarsiidae > Carlito > Carlito syrichta. The sequence continues at coordinate 110,560 of NW_007260362.1, forward strand.
CATGTTACCTAGGAAGTTACCTGCCTGGCCTGCAACATCACAAATTTCAGATTGTCCTGAATACATGGTACATTAGGCATGTCGGAAAGCCTAACTTTCACACTCCAATTCAGGAATGAGAATATTACAGAAAGCATCACTTAATTTCACCTTGCTTTCTCTGTTTATTAAGACTTGATCAACGTTGTAATGGATTTGAATTCATTAGTGATGCTGATGATAGCATAACTTGTTTGGAAATTTTAAAGTTTTTTCTCAAGCTAAACGCCAACAAATTAAATGTGTCTTTTAGGATTTGTATAAGAAGTTTATGTTGATAATAGATGTGTCTGGTGTAAAGATTCATTTTTCAGGCACACTGACTCTTGCTGTTGGTTTTAATATTGAATATTGTTTCACTTGACTGACTGTCTCTTGCCACAAATTATGTACATAAAATTTAGCAGACAACAACATGTAGGAAGGGGATACATGTTTAGTATTTATAGTAATTTTTAGTAATTCATAATTACTATTTTTTTTTTTTTTGAGTTGAAGTCTCACTCTGCTGCCCAGACTGGAGTGCAGTGGCCACTCCTGGCTACCGCAGCCTAGAACTGCTGGCCTCCGGCGATCCTTCCGCCTCAGCCTTCCAAGTAGCTGGAACTACAGGTGCGCACTATCATGCCCGGCTAATTTTTTTTTATTTTATTGTAGAGATGAGGTCTCGCCAAGTTGCCCAGGCGGGTCTCGAACCTGTGGGCTCATACAATTCACTCACTTCAGCCTCCCAAAGGTTATAATTACTATTTATAAAGGGACTCTATGAGTGATATTTCTTTTGGAATAAAGTAGTAATATTCTGGTTGTTGGGAAAATGAAAGCCCTTTCTCTCATTTGTTTATTTTATGTTTTGCCAAAAACCAAACATAATTAGTAAATTTCCATTGTCCGTGGGTACTGATGCCAAAAGATAGATAAAAGAAAGAGAATTTAACATCTAAATTCCTTAAATGTACCTATTTCAACTATGGAAAGCAAAAATTGTTCTGTATTTGTACTTGGCAGACACTGTTTAATGTTTCTCTTTTTCCTTTTTCATTGAGGTGATATGCTATAGAATTTTATAAGCATGTTCTTTATGATCATTACTCTCAGTTACTGAATACAATCCTGGATCTTCCCCAGAGACTTTGTAGAAAATGGATGTGTAAACAGTGTGATACTGGTACTGTCCTTTGATGTAATGAGGTCATTAAATATTTCTGAATAATCAAAACTTTGGGTTTTTATAGAAATAAAGTGAAAGTCTCGTAAAGATTAAAAACTCTAAGACCTGGTGCTACCTTTCTTTTATTTGCTGCCCCTTGATTAGAAGTCAGCACAATCTGTACCAGGATTCCCCACCTCATGTCTTTTGGCTTATGTATTTTGATCTTAAGACCAGTGCCTAGTGGCGGGCTGATATGTTGCTGTCATCATCTCCCTTGACACTGAATGGCATAATCATTATTAGACCTGAGTAAGGGGTTCAGACTTTAAGATTATTCATATATGTAACAGTTGTGGTTCAGGACTTAATAAAACTTTATTTTCAGGTGCCTCATTTTGGCTTTTGAAAAAAATTTCCAAAGGTGAATTGAATGAAAGCCATTCATTACCATTGTGGTCAGCCTCGAGTCATTCACAAACACTGTGAATAACCTTGGGTATGGAACTGAATTATTGGAAAAGCAAGAGATCTTATAAATATGACGTGATCCTGGTCAGTAATACCTAGGAAAATTTTTATCTTAAAAAATAAAGTGGCCGGGTGCAGTGGCTCAAGCCTGTAATCCCAGTACTTTGGGAAGTCGTGGTGAGAGGACTGCCTGAGCCCAGAGATTTGAGACCAACCTGGGCAACTTGGTGAAACCTCGTCTCTACAATATATCAAAAAAAATTAGCCGGGTGTGGTAGTGTGCGCCTGTGGTTCCAGCTACTTGGAAGGCTGAGGCAGAAGGATCGCCTGAGCCCAGGAGGTAGATGCTGGGGTGGTTGTGAACATGCCACTGCACTCCAGCCTGGGTGACAGAGTGAGACTGTGACTCAAAAATAAATAAATAAAATGATTTGCATAACTCTTAAAGAGTCTCTTTTTAAAAGCATATACTTAAACCCCATTTATAGACATTTCTGTTTCCTCCCAGGTACTAGGAATATAAATGGTTAAAACATTGCTTTCCCCTTCCTCAAGCATTGCTGGGCCAGGAATCAAATGAGTTATTTCCTTTATTCTGGGCTCTGAGGGAATGAACCTTCTTATATAAGGCAAAAGTGAAGAGGATGGAGTTAAAATTCAATGCAAATTGATTGGATTCCAAAGCCTTGTACTCCTTCTCTCTCACAGTGATTTCTCAATATTATATTATTCTTTCCTCTTCACCTGAGCATAGCACTTCATTAATTTTTACAGATGTTACTTATTTATGGAAATTGTCTACTGTGAGTACAACATATACTGCTGAGTACCCACCTGCTTTTATTTTTAAATGCATGTATCTGTGTAAAGACATAGGTTTTGCTTTTCAGGTCCTGAAATACCTACACTGGTACTCACAAAGCCTTTATGCTTTTTGTTTCAGGTACCCAAGCAGCCTTTTCTCCTATTAGCTTAGAAGGGTGAAAGGCAAATACCCACATTTATATTAGAAAATTAAATCTCTAGCCTGCTGTTTTTCTCTTTCTACTAATTAAAAAAAAAATCACCAATAATATAGTTTTAGCTTACGTTTGATGTCTCCATAGTAGACTAAGGAGAAGCTGGTATAAAATAGCAGGCTACAGACAGATTCAGGTCTGAGCTTAGAATTGGATCTGTAAGTTCTTGATCAGTGGTTCTCAAGTGGGGGGTAGGGGAAACGTTGGCAGATTGGGAGTGGATTTTGTTTCTCAGGAGATATTTGTCAGTGTCAGAGACATTTTTTATTGTTATGCCTGGGATATCAAGAAGGGATGCTACTAGTCCATAGTGGAAAGAACCCAAGGATGCTGATAAATATCCTGAAGTATAGAGGACAGCCAGCCATAGTAAAGAAATATCTGGCCGGGTGTGGTGGCTCATGCCTGTAATCCCAGCACTTTGGGAGTCCAAGACCAGAGGATTTTCTGAGCCCAGAGATTCAAGACCAACCTGGGCAACTTGGCGAGACCTCATATCTACAATTAATGAAAAAAAAAAAACAACAATTAACTGGGCATGGCTATGGTTCCAGCCGCTTGGAAGGCTGCGGAGGATTGCCTGAGCCCAGCAGGTCGAGGCTGCAGTGGCCATGAGCATGCCACTGTACTCCAACCTGGGCTGCAGAGTAAGACTCCTACTCCAAACATATAGATGTAGATATAGATATAGATATACATCCGACCCAACATGTCAAGATCATCTTGGTTGAGAAACCCTGCTCTATACAAAGTAGATGGATACACACAGAGCCAAGCAAGGCACTGAAACATCCTGTTTGCAAACTTTTCAGCTACAGAATTATTGAATGAAATAAAAGCTTACCTAAGAGTCTCATGTCTGAAACAAGCTAAAGCAGAACTGCCCTAGATGGGGAGAAGGAAGCCCAAACCTTAAATCCTGTGAGATAAATGCTTATTGCAAGTGAATTTCTTCATAAAAATACCTCATGCCGGGCTCGGTGGCTCAGCCTGTAATCCCGCGCCTTTGGGAGGCTAAGGTGAGTGGATTGCCTGAGCCCGCGGATTCGAGACCCGCCTGGGCAGCAAGACCTCATCTCTACAATAAATCAAAAAATCAGCCGGGCATGGTAGCGCATGCCTGTAATTCCGGCTACTGGGAAGGCTGAGGCGGAAGGATCACCGGAGCCCAGCAGGTCGAGGCTGTGGTGGCCGGGAGCGGCCACTGCACTCCAATCTGGGCAACAGAGTGAGACTCTAACTCAAAAAAAAAAAAAAAACTTACATAAATTGCTTCAAGGACTTCAGCAGCAGGAAGCTAAGTGGAGCTTTGTCATCAGAGAAGTTCTGTTCCTATGTGTCTTCTACAGTGTGGGAGTGGGGGCGGGATGTGGGGAGGCTAGTCCTCTAAACTGTAGTGGGAAAAATAGGTAATACCATTTGGGAGAAAATGGGATTGGGAAGATGAGATGTTGCAAATAGGTCATGCCACCATCTGGCTGCCTTCCTAACTGTGTCCTTGCTCCCTCTCTACCACAAAGCTTTTTTCCTAACCATATTAGCTGGACTCAAACCTTAAAGATAATCTTTTATAAACCAATCTTTTTCCTTTTTTTAACTCCTATTGTTAAAGGAAAGAAACTCTATATCCCTAAAATTCTGCTTAATGCAGAGTACCACTCCCCTCTTTTTTTCAAAGAAAACAAATTCGTGTACAGAAAGCACCAGATATATCTACCAGTTTATGGTTAAATTCGTAATAGTTTCTTTCACTCCTTTCCTGGCACTGGATTATTGTATTTGTCTATCAGTTGGCATTTATTACTTGTGTTTGTTCATTGAACAAACCACTCAAAAAGAAAAGAGTCTCTTTGAACTAGTTAAAATCACAGTTTAGATAGGTTGTGCTCAGAAAAAAACAGTAGCCAAATTAAATTTAACTGAGTCCAGTTGAGCAAAGGACAATTTGAGAATCAGGCAGCCCTTAGAGCCCCTGAGTAGGTTCAGAGCAACTTCAGGGTTGCCATACGGCAGGTTAACATTTTTTGTGTAGAAAATGGAAAGTGACCTTACTGAAACTGAAGCGAAGTACAGAAACAGCTGGGTTTGTTACAGCTTAGTGTTTGCCTTATTTGAACCTGCTTTGAACAGTTGGCTGACCTTGGTTGGCTGCAATTTGGTTACTTGTTTTAAGAGTAGGTTACAGTCTGTTTACTACAGTTCAGTATATGCAGAGGAACCTTTAGGCCAAACTTAAAATATGTATGGAGGCAGCTTTAAGCCAAACTTAATAGTAGATTCCATCTGTAACCGACTGAACTGCACTTGCTTTCAGCACTTAAAAACTGAGCATGCACTCATTATTAGGAGGTGGCCTAAGGAATAATGTGTACTATATGCAGTGATTAGTCCAAATTGAGCCCTTGGTCTCCATATAATCTGAATTTACAACATCGGTGTTGAAGATCCACGATTTAAATGGCCCGTTTTACGATCCTTTAACTTGCTCCCATTTTGACATATTATAGAATTAAATGAAAAGGAAAAATAAATGCATATTTTTAAAATGAGTTACTGCATAAGTAATTTTTGTTTATTTTGTTCTTTAAACATTATATTTCACGTTTGAAAATTAAACGCTTTATTGTAGAATCGTCTAATAATTAAACTGTCTAAATACTCATAAGCATTAGTGCTTATCATAATTGATAATTGAGTGGAAATGCAAAAATTATCAATACATTTTCAAAGCTTTAGAATTTTTTAAAATGATCAAAGCTTTATATTTTATAATACAGGATGATCTTCCAAAATCCAAAATGCTTTGGAAAAATTAAAAATTCAAAACACTTCTGGTTTCAAGCATTTCAGATAAGGGAGACTCAAACTATAGGAGGATCATAGTCAAAGAAAACTCTGGACTTGGTGATATTTTTTCTATAGGGAAGTGGCTAAAGTATAATGAACAAAGTGAAGCCTTAAGGAAAGAATATATGACAAGAAACAGTGTAGACTCTCAAAGGCCTTAACAAAAATTAGATGTTTAATTTGCATGGTTATTGTCTAAAGATTGACTTTCTATAGTTTTATTTTTACCACATAAATTAATGTAGTGATTGTATTGTTCTTACAGTTGATAGATTATCAAGCCTCTTCCCATTCTGCCCATATTTCAGCCATCATTTTTATGATTAATTTAGGGTATCAAACAAGTGAAAACAGAAGTTGAAATTCATACCAGTTGTATCCACTACATATTACGAGGCTTATTAACTAAGAGAAGGATTGGAACTTTTAAGCATTGAATTAAATTTTGCACCAAACCCCAGGTGAGATCTCAATAAATTTCATTGAAACAAATACATTATTAAACACCACATTACCAGACCAGTGAAAAATTGATTACTTACTGGTGCAAAGAATGTAATAAATTAGGAAGAAAAAATTATTTAAAAATACAACAGGAGCAGGGCTCGGTGGCTCAGCCTGTAATCCCGCGACTTTGGGAGGCTGAGGTGAGTGGATTGCCTGAGCCTGCGGATTCGAGACCCGCCTTGGCAGCAAGACCTCATCTCTACAATAAAAAAAAAAAAAATCAGCCGGGCATGGTAGCACATGCCTGTAGTTCCGGCTACTCAGAAGACTGAGGTGGAAGGATCGCAGGAGCCCAGCAGGTCGATGCTGTGGTGGCCGGAAGCGGCCACTGCACTCCAGTCTGGGCGACAGAGTGAGACTCCAACTCAAAAAAAAAAAAATACAACAGGAGAAAGGGATATTTGATGATTAAACCTTCATTGTCAGCCTGTTCTTCTCTCTAGATGTATGTATACATGTGTTTATTTTGTTTTCAGGTAAGTTGAGTTTTGTGATGGCAGAAGTTATAAGGATGAAGATAGTTGTAAAATATATGCTATCTGCCAGAATCTAAGCACAGTTAAAAGACAGTCAAGACTTCAACTGTAGTTCAGGTGTTTTCTTCTTCCTATCTTCATCTTCCATAAACATGGTAAAGATCTGCTATAAACATGACAGAACCCCTGCAGTTGGGTACTTTTTTCTTCCATAACACAGCATGGCTCATATGAATAAGAATTAGAAATGACCTTGCAGAGTATATCTTACAACCAATAAAGTACTTTTGATAAGGATTGTCCTCTGGGATATAGAAATAACTTTGTTACCATAGAGCTTTCTCCTTTACTGGTATTTTCAAAATGCAGTTTTACTTGTACTGTTTAAGCTCTGAAATAATATATCCTTTTTGATTTGTACTTTAAGTGTAAAAGGTGCTGAGAATTCCCTTAAAATATGGCAATTGTGAGAATTATTGCTGATGAAAGAAAAGGAAAAGATCTCAAATACTTAGAGCTGGCCTGTATAAGGAAGTCATATATAGCTAGATATAACTTTAACCCCAGAACTTTATGAATGTTTTCACTTTCTGGTTACATCTTAAACAAGTGGATAATTAAGATATTTTTATTGCCGGACTCGGTGGCTCAACCTGTAATCCCGTACTTTGGGAGGCCTAGGTGAGTGGATTGCCTGAGCCCGCAGGTTCAAGACCCGCCTGGGCAACTTGGTGAGACCTCATCTCTACGATAAATCAAAAAATTAGCCGGGTATGGTAGCATGCGCCTGTAGTTCCAGCTATTTGGAAGGCTGAGGCAGAAGGATTGCCGGAGCCCAGCAGGTCGAGGCTGCGGAGGCTGGGAGCAGCCACTGCACTCCAGTCTGAGCGACAGAGTGAGACTTCAACTCAAAAAAAGAAAAAAAGATATTTTTATTGAACTTAACATTTTTAAAGCTCTGTCACATGTATTGGATTCTGTTAACCCTGTAGAGGTAGGAAGAGCAGATGAGGAAGCAGCCTTGGAAAAATTCGGTGACTTACCCTATGCACAACTAGAACCAACAGGTTTGAAATTTGAATCTAGATTTTCTTATTTTATAATCTCTCATTCTTGGCTTTCATTTTAATGTCAGCGCCCTCAAGTCTGACACAAAGTCATCTACCACAGCTTGAACCATGCTTTTATCTTAGAGTTTTCCCTTGTAGAATGAAAATAACCCATTAGAAAGCCTTGTCTGGTGTAACTAGGTTTTCCATTAACCACAAGACCCAAGAAACTGAATTATATGTGAAAAATATTGGCCAGGCTTGGTGGCTCAGCCTGTAATCCCAGCACTTTGGGAGGCCGAGGCGAGTAGATTACCTGAGCCCGTGGGTTCAAGACCAGCCCAGGCAACTTGGTGAGACCTCGTCTCTACACTAAAATTAAAAAATTAGCTGGGCATGGTAGCGCGCGCCTATTGTTCCAGCTACTTGGAAGGCCAAGGTGGAAGGATCACCGGAGCCCTGCAGTTCGACGCTGGAGTAGCCACTGCACTCCAGCCTGGGGCAACAGAGTGAGACTCCCGCTCAGAAAAAAAAGAAAAATATTTACTATAATTCACTATTTGTATTGAAAGCAAAATTGTCTCTAGGAAGAGTCCAGGGTAATGATGTAGGATATTACTCCAGACATAGGTCTTAATTTCAGATGTATATATATACACACAACCACACATGTGTATATTGCTAGGGAGGACAGAAAAGAAACTTGGTTCAATTTGCAATTATTTTAAGTAGCATCCTCAATGTACAGTGCACTGTACTGTATATTATAGAAAATCCCACTACAGATCTCTGATACCCCGGAATTTACAATCTGATAGGAGAGGTGGGTCTACAGATAACTCTTGGGCAAACTGCAGAATGCGCTAGGTGTGAATAAAAAGAGTAGAAGACCCAGGGAATACAAGGAAAGGCTGCAGAAGATAATTAAATGAAAAGAGAGATGGGTCTAGAAAAGACATAAAGGTAGAAGAGTGGTACAATGTTTATAGGAAACCCTGTGAAAAGGGCACCAGGGAAAGGAAAAATGAGCAAGAATCATCAACTGTTTTTTTATGTTATTTTTTGTTTTTTGGTTCCACATACATTGTAATTTGTTTGCTCTTTTTTGATTTTTTTTTTTTTTTTTCACCTTTGGTGATCTATGACCATTAATCAAAGTTGCTTTTAAAAAGGAGGTTTAGGTCTATTTTGAATATACATGTTGTCAAGATAAAACAAGACTTGGAATTTTGGCTCAGTCTCTGGATTTCTAGTTTTTAAAAACAATTTATTATTTTTTTGTTGTTAATTTATTAAATAAAAGTCAACAGTGTTATATTCTACAGTCTTATTTGTCCCTTCTTGTGTCCCAGTGTGTGGCAATAACCATAGGTGTAGAAATACCTTTTCATTTTCAGCGTTTCTTATAATAGGTTGAGGCTCTGGTGGTTAATAAGTGATAGAATTATGTCACCACAGTCCAGAAATATTACAAAACTCCTAGAGTGGAATTTTAGTTATAGATTTCTCTTGACATCACATTGTAGTATATGGTGACTGTAAACTGTAACTTTATTTTTCCCTACTTCACTTAATATCTTTAAAGGTAAAAGTTGTTCACCATTGCCTGAAGACTATTTCTTTTTTTGTTTTTATTTCAGAAAACTATTTCTTTTTTTTTTTTTTTTGAGTTGGGTTCTCACTCTGTCACCAGACTGGAGTGCAGTGACCACTCCCGGCCACCGCAGCCTCGACCTGCTGGGCTCTGGTGATGCTTTTCCCCCTCAGCCTTCCGAGTAGCTGGAACTACAGGTGCGTGCTACCACGCCCGGCTCACTTTGTGATTTATTGTAGAGATGAGGTCTTGCCAAGTTGCCCAGGCAGGTCTCGAACCCGCGGGCTCAGACAATCCACTCACTTTGGCCTCCCAAAGGCGCAGGATTACAGGCTGAGCTACCGAGCCCGGCTCAGAAGATTATTTCTTGATATTGATTCGTACAGCAGTCTTTGATCTAAAATTGCCTGCCCTAAAGTATTGAATAATTTCTGTTTTCCCTTTTTTCCTCTAAACTATTCTTGGTCAGAAGTGAGTATTTTATACTCTTTTATGGATTCTAATATAGGCTACTAAGTCATAAGATAAGGTAGTATAACCTCTTCATTTACTTTCAAATGCATATTCTAGGGACTCAAGGTAGTGAATCATAGCTTCTTATATTCCAGGTACTTGGAATTTGAGGATATTATTTCCTCAGTAGGATTTTATTAATAGCATATGATGTAATCCTGTAGTATGATTTTTGGATCTTTCTAGGTAAATACAGATTACTTAGAGAGTGCCATTGCAGGACGTGTGACTTTATGAAACTCCATTGATACTGAGTTTCTTTTATTTGTAAACCAAGGGTGGAGTACCAAGGCTCACTTGTTTACGAAAGCACCTAGTCATCCAATGTGGTAGTATTCCAAGTGGAGCTAAATTATGGTTAAGGTTAAAGTGTAATAACCAGGAAATGAAGGCAGTACTAGAAGTTATAGCAGAGTAAAACAAAGTCTTTGTTTTGAGGTAAAATATTTTTATTTCCTTCACTAACAAGTAGTAACTTGTCTTATGTCAGTTCCAGTGGGAGACTCTAAGAGGATATAGAATAAATTTTACTCCCTTACAGAGATCTTCCAAATGTTGGTATGTTTAATAATAGAATATAAAAAGTTATGTTACTAGGACAGCAATGTCATTTAAAAAAAGTCTTAAGGAGATTTTTTTATTTTTAACTATGAGGTTGTGGTAGTGATAAATACAATGATTACTGGTATAATTTGGTGCTACTGTCTTTGTTCATGCTAAGGTGCCAGCATTTTCAGTACCCATTATAAAAATGAGACTCAAAGTAGTCAAGGGGACTTTCAAAGATTATATGGCAAGAGCATGTCAAGACTGGGCTAGAATCTAGGTCTTCGATTTCTCTACTGTTTTATTTTCAAAATCTTAATTTCTAAGTGCTTACAGTGGTATATTGAAAGCCTCCAATTCTGTCTCCTTAAGTATAGAATGAACATTTATCTTTTAATTAGTTTCTTTACCTTTTTTTATTGTTAAAAAATATGGTGAATTTTTAAAAGTGTATTACTATCTCCTTTATCAGGGAACACACAAACATGGTGACTTGTGTTTTTATCTGATCTGTTTTTTTTTTTTATTATTTGAAGTCTCACTCTGTCGCCCAGACTGGAGTGCAGTGGCCCCTCTCGGCCACCGCAGCCTCGACCTGCTGGGCTCCGGCGATCCTTCCGCTTCAGCCTTCCGAGTAGCTGGAATTACAGACATGCGCTACCACGCCCAGCTGATTTTTTCATTTATTGTAGAGATGAGGTCTCGCTGCCCAGGCGAGTCTCGAACTCGCAGACTCAGGCAATCCACTCACCTCAGCCGCCCAAAGGCGCGGGATTACAGGCTGAGCCACCGAGCCCGGCCATCTGATCTGTTTCCACGAAAATGATTAGTTATAGTATATATATCATCTGGATTATTTGATTATTTCTGTGATTTGTGTTCCATAGAGAAATGAAAGAAGACAAAACTGTCATCTTAACATCCCTAAAGTTTTCTTAGCAAGGCACTCATAAAATACTCAAAATGTAGCCATTTTCAAGGGAAATTGGGTAAAATTTACATTTGGGTGAATTTAACTTGTTGTGTGTTTTTTTGAGTTGGAGTCACACTCTGTCGCCCAGACTGGAGTGCGGTGGCCGCTCCCGGCCACCGCAGCCTCGACCTGCTAGGCTCCGGCTGAGCCACCGAGCCCGGCGAATTTAACTTTTCTTACCATTGTAGAGAAGTTTAAAGTTTTCCCCTGAACATTCAATAATTTGTGTCTATGAGGCAAACTGATAATACACAGATTAACTGGAAAAAAGGCATGCAGATGTTACTACATGCATACGTATGCATGGGAGTCAAATAAATATTTTAAAAACTTAAAAAGAGGCAAAGTGGTTGATACTTTTTATACCATCTTGAGCTTACAGAAAAGAGTAGGGGACCTGGAGCGTGACGAAGCAGGTCATGGTGGCAAGAGAAGTTACAGAAGAGGGAGAATAGGAGAAACCTGGCTAGGAAAGGCGGTCTTGTTATGCAGATAAAACCTCACTGGTAGCAGCCCCTCAGAGTCTGTGATAAAAGTGTCTGTCAGACCTTTAAAGGTGTCAGACTCCCAGTTAATCTCTCCCAGATCTAAACAAGCAGGGACTTCAGAGAAAACCTGTTTACATCTGTTGTTTATGTTACTTTCTTTCCTCTGCAGATGCAAATCTTTTTCACAAAAGACAGCTTTGCAGGCAGCTTCTGTTTGCAAGCCCTCTGAATAGCCACTCAAAGTATGTCAAAAAAGTATATTTTGGGGTGAAATATTTTGATTTTCTTCACCATTAATTTAATAAGAAAAAATACCCAGGAATGACTAATTTATAGAAAATTTAAAGTATGGTTGTGAACATATTTTATAAGTTTTGTGACAACTTGGGATGTATTCTCTTTCATCATTAAAATAATATCTAACTTGGAAGGCTGAGGCAGAAGGATCATCTGAGCTGCTGTGGCCGTGAGTGTTCCACTGCACTCCCAGCCTGGGCGACAGAGTGGGACTTAACTCAATAATAGTAATAATAATAATAATAGTAGTCATTCTCATACTTAAGATCGAGCAGGAGTCTTTGGATATAGGTAAATTAAATATTAAGGTGAAAAATGCAGATACTCTGTTAAATTCAGACTCTCTTCCTCTACTAGCCACGAAGGTACAAAGCCTAGAGTTTTGAAAGAAAGACAAACTAAGATTCAACTCTTGTGGCAGAGAAATTAGGCAGTTGTAAAATTTTTATAATTCACCTTTTGAAAAATATTTTACATTTATAAAATATCATTTTAAATGTGTATGTGTGTGTCTTTGCCTTGCTATAAGGTAGGTATATTTATATTCAAAGCTACTATTTTCTGTGAATATTTTGCTTTATACCAGAGATTCCAGGAGTAACAAAACCTAACAAACCTAACTGATTTTCCCAAGGGATTTAAATGTAAAAAGATCATGGCCGGCTCGGTGGCTCAGTCTGTAATCCCGCATTTTGGGAGGCCGAGGTGAGTGAATTGCCTGAGGCCCACCTGGGCAACTTGGCGAGACCTCATCTCTCCAATAAACCAAAAATTAGCTGGGCATGGTAGCGCATCCCAGTAGTTCCAGCTACTTGGAAGGCTGAGGCGGAAGAATCACCGGAGCCCAGCAGATCGAGGCTGCGGTGGCCGGGAGCAGCCACTGCACTCCAGTCTGGGCGACGGAGTGAGACTCCAACTCAAAAAAAAAAACAAACACAAATAAAATTTAAAAGATCATAATTGCTTTCTGCAATAGAATTCATTCTATTCTCCAAATTGTCCATGATTGTTTCAACCAACAATAGGAAAACTGGAAAACTCCCACTTGAATATCAAGGCAGTATTACTCTGATCTGGGTCAAGAGTTCTTAAATGGTTGTGAGCATAAGGATTTCTAGAAGAGCTTAACAGGTTCTTGGGATTCATACCCAGGATTCTGATTATGTAAATAATGGATCGAACTGAGGAATCTACATTTTAATAAGCTATGCAGGTGCTTGACAAAGAGTCACTGTTCTTAGGACTAGATGGATTAGAGAATGTAGAATCTGGATCTTTTGAATCCAGATCCGGTTTTAAACCTGTTTTACATGTAGAATAACAGTTCTGAGAATACAATTTTATCCCTGCATTAACAGTTTAAATCCTTAAATTTGTTTACTCCAAGGATCTCTAGTATAAAGCAAAATTTTCATAGAAATGAAAACATATTCTAATTTCCTTAAAGCCTAAGATAAACCTAACCAAGTCAGACTTTAACACTTTAAAACTTAAAAAAAAATTGAAGCCATAAAGCATTGTGAAAATTTCCTAATCTTGGATTATTGGGATTTTGTGTGCATTCTAATGGCATAGTATTTTTTAAATCTATTTATTATTGCAGAGTAATTAATTAAAGTTTTCTAAAATGCTAAAACACACACATACCAAATAACTAAGTTTTTTTTGTTTTCTTTTGTTTTTTTTTTGGTGTTTGTTTTTGAGTCGGGATGTCTCTCTCTTGCCCAGGCTGGAGTGCAGTGGCAAAATCCTGGCTCAACAGTAGCCTAGAACTCCTGGTTTCAGGCAATCCTCCCACCTTAGCCTCCTGAATAGGACTATAGGCAACCACCACCTCACCCAGCTAAATTTTTTATTTTTTGTAGAGATGAGATCCCACTGTATTACCTTGGCTGGTGTTAAACTCCTCGGTTCAAGCAATCCTGTTGCCTCAGCCTCCCAAAGTTCTGGGATTATGAGGCACCACGTCTAATCTTGAGCTTATGTTTTTATTGAGCTGCTTTGTTTCTTATTACTGAGTTTTGAAAATTCTTTATATGTTAGGGGTCCAAATCAGGTATGTGTTTTGCAAATATATTCTGCCAGCCTTTGACTTGTTTAGGATAGTGTCATTTGAAGAGGAGAAAATTTTTATTTTGATTAAGGTTCATCTGATAAATCATAATTTACAGATTATAGTTTTATTGTTGCAGATAAGAAATCTTGAGCCGGACTCGGTGGCACAGCCTATAATCCCATGCTTTGGGAGGCTGAGGCGAGTGGATTGCCTGAGCCCGCAGGTTCGAGACCCTCCTGGGCAACTTGGCGAGACCTCATCTCTACAGTAAATCAAAAAAATTAGCTGGGCGTGGTAGCGCACGCCTGTAGTTCCAGCTACTTGGAAGGCTGAGGCAGAAGGATCGCCAGAGCCCAGCAGGTCGAGGCTGCGTTGGCCGGGAGCAGCCACCACACTCCAGTCTGGGTAACAGAGTGAGACTCCAATTCAAAAAAAAAAGAAATCTTTACCTCACTGAGGATCACAAATAGATTCTCCTGTTTTTTTTCTAAATGTTGTATAATTTTTGTTTTACACTTTAGTTTATGATTCATTTTTTCCTAATTTTAGGAATATCCAGTTATTCCAACATGGCTTGCTAAAAAGACAGTCCTTGCTGGGCACAGTAGCTTATACCTGTAATCCCAGCATTTTGAGAGACAGAGGTGAGAGTATTGCCTGAGTCCAGGGGTTAGACACCAACCTGGGCAACTTGGCGAGACCTCCTCCCTACAGTAAATCAAAAAAATTAGCTGGGCATGGTGGCTCATGCCTGTGGTTCCACCTACTTGGAAAACTGAGGCAGAAGGATCACCTGAGCACAGCAGATGGCGTCTACACTGGCCATGAGCATGCCACTGCGCCCCAGCTTGGGAGACAGAATGAGACTCCTACTCAAAAAATAGACTGTCATTTTTCTATTCAATTGCCTTATATTGTCTTGAAAATCAATTGATCATATATATGTGTGGGCTTATTTCTGGAATCAATTCTGTTCCATTGACTTCCACCAAATACCACATTACCAGATTGCTGTAGTTTTATGGTTGGTCTTAAAATCACTTAGTGAGAATCCTTCAACCTTGTTTTTCTTTTTCAGAATGTTTTGACTGTGATAGTTTCTCTACTTGTAACCTGGAATCAGCTTGTCAGTTTCTACAGAAAGTCATTGGTCATTGCTAGAAATAAATACAGTCTTGTTTGTTTGTTTGTTTACCTACCCTATATGTTGTGACTTTATTAAACTTGCATTTTATTTTTAATAGTTTTTTTGTGGATTCCTTGAGATTTTCTACATAGACAATTTTTTTTTTTTGAGTTGGAGTCTCACTCGGTCGCCCAGACTGGAGTGCAGTGGCCGCTCTCGGCCACCGCAGCCTCGACCTGCTGGGCTCCGGCGATCCTTCTGCCTCAGCCTTCCAAGTATTACAAGCATGCACTACCACGCCCGGCTGATTTTTTGATTGATTGTAGAGATGCGGTCTCACTGCCCAGGCGGGTCTCAAACCTGCGGGCTCAGGCAATCCACTCACCTCAGCCTCCCAAAGGCGCGGGATTACAGGCTGAGAGGCTGAGCCACTGAGCCCGGCTAGACAATTTTTTTTCTAAATATAGTTATTTTTTCTTTCTGATCTGCATTACCTTTATTTCTTTTTCTGCCTTTATTGCACTGCCTAGGACCTCTCCAGTATGATGCTAAAAAGGAGGTGAGAGCCGGTATTTTTGCCCTGTTCCTGATACTTTAGGGAAGGTATTCAGTCTTTCATCAAGTGTGATATTAGCTGTAGATTCTTTGCAGGTATTTTTTTATTAGGTTGGAAATCTTCAATTCATAGATTACCGAAAATTGTTCCCATAAATAGATTTAAGTTTTGTTAAAAGCTTTTTCCACATCTACTTCAGTCATCGTACAGTTTTTCATCCTTAGAACATTGCTTTGGTGAATCAAATGTATTGACTTTGGAATATTGAATCACCCTTGTGTTCTCCAGATAAACCCCCACTTGACCAGTGTGTGTGTATAGATATATATATGCGTCACATGTATATACATACATATATACATATATGTATATCTATATTTAGATATAGCTAGATTTTAATGTATTGCTGAATTTGATTTCTTTGCATTTTGTCATGAATTTTTACATCTATATTCATTAGAAATACTGGTTTGGGCCAGGCTCGGTGGCTCAGCCTGTAATCCCAACACTTTGGGAGGCTGAGGCGAGTTGATTTCCTGAGCCTCTGAGTTCGAGGCCAACCCTGGGCAACTTGGCGAGACCTCGCTCTACAATAAATAAAAATTAGCCAGGTGTGGTAGCGTGTGCCTGTAGTTCCAGCTTCTTGGAAGGCTAAGGCGGAAGGATCGCTGGCACCCAAGAGGTCGAAGCTGGGGTGGCTGTGAATGTACCACTGCCTTCCAGCCTGGGCAATGCAGTGAGACTCCGATCAAAAAAAAAAAAAAAGAAAGAAATACTGGTTTGTGGGTTTTCTTGTTTTTGTTTTTGTTTTTTTTTGTCTTGACATTAGGGTCATATCAAATGAGTTGAAAAGTGTTCCTTTTTTTTTCCACCTCCGTCTCAACCAGATGGGCTTCGGCGATCCTTCCGCCCCAGCCTTCCAAGTAGCTGGAACTACAGATGCGCGCTACCACGCCCGACTAGTTTTTGATTTATTGTAGAGATGAGGTCTCGCCAAGTTGCCCAGGCCGGTCTCGAACCCGTGGACTCAGGCAATCCACTCACCTCAGCCTCCCAAGGCGCAGGATTACAGGCAGAGCCACCGAACCCGGCTGAAAAGTGTTCCTTTCTATTCAGTTTTCTGGAAGAATTTGTGTATAATTAATATAATTTCTTAAATATTTGATAGAATTTGCTAGTAAAGCCAGTGGGAACTGTACTTTTCTGTTAAAGACTGGGTTTTGTTTTTTCTCCCTGTTTAAACTATGATTAATTGATTAATTTTTTTCTTTAGTGGATAGAGGAAGACTTAAGTTACCTATTTCTTCTTCAATGAGTTTTGATATTGTCTTTCCAAAAACTTGTTCATTTCAACAGTCTTGTTGGATTTATGTGCATAAATTTGACAGAATGTTTTTCTTGTTTTTTTTTTAATATCTGTTAGATCTAATGTGCTGTCTCATCTTTCATTCCTAATGTTGGTGATGTATAGCCTCTCTTTTGATCTTGATTAGTCTTGCTATGTGTTTTGATCCATACAAAGAGGCTGCTTTGGGTTATATTGGTTTTTCACTATTTATTTGTTTTTAATGTCAATGATTTCTTATTGTTACTGCTCCCTTTTGTTTGCTTTGACTTTAACTTACTTTTTTGTTCCTACTTTGTAAAGATAGAAGTTTAGGTAATTTCTTAAATGTAATTTTTAATTATATAAATTTTTCAAGAACTTCTTTAGTTCCATTTCACAAATTTTTATGTTGTATTTTCATTGTCAATCAGTCAAATATTTTCTGATTTTTCTTGTGAATACCTCTTTCACCTTTTTGAAGTATTTTGTTTAATTTCTAAATATCTGAACATTTTCCAGATATTTTTCTGTTACTGTTTTTGTTTTTTAATTGGAGTCTCACTCTGCCGCCCAGGCTGGAGGGCGGTGGCATGCTGATGGCCACCGCAGCCTCCACCTACTGTGCTCAGGCAAGCCTTCCACCTTAGCCTTCCAAGTGGCTGGAACTACAGGCATGCGCTACCATGCTCAGCTAATTTTTGATTTATTGTAGAGATGAGGTCTTCCCAAGTTGCCCAGACTGATCTCGAATCCATTGGCTCAGGCAGTGCTCTCACCTTGGCCTCACAAGATAACAGCCACCACTCCTGGCCAACTGTTATTGATTTTAGTGAATTTCACTGTAGCAAGAGGATATGTACTTTATATAAATTTCAGAGTTTTTAAAAAATAATTTTTTGAGTGTAGTCTATCTTGGAAAATGTTACATGTACACTTGAGGCGAAAGTATTGCTTCTGTTGGATGATGTGTTACAAAACTATCAATTTGGTTGATAACTGTGTAAGTACCTCACAGCCTTTATGGTAGTATACTTCCGATTCCTTCCTACCACTTTTGTATTATTATTGTCATACATTTTGCTTTTAAATATTCTATAAATTCATAGAATATTTCTGCTTGTTTGGATTTTGACTCTTAATTCTGTTCTGCTTATCTATATATATATCTGTCCTTATATTAGTACTGCACAGTCTGTATTACAGTAGGTTTGTAGTGTGTTTTGAAATCAAAGAGTGAGTTTTTCCATGTTATTTTTCCTTTTCGAGATTATTTTGGCTATCCTGGGTCTCTAAAAGTTTCGTATGAACTTTAGGATCACTTGCTAATTTCTGCAAAAACCAGTTGGCATTTTAATGGAGAGCACACTGAATCTGTAAATAAGTTTGCAAATATTGCCATTTTTATCATTATTAAGTCTTCTAATATATAGCAGTTACTGGTTGTATAACTGCTTTTCATTAAGGAACATCATATATTTCTTTTTTTTTCACCTTAAAAAACTAGACTTTCTTTTTTTTTTTTTTTTTTTTTTTTGAGTTGGAGTCTCACTCTGTCACCCAGACTGGGCCACCACAGCCTCGACCTGCTGAGCTCCAGCGATCCTTCCACCTCAACCTTCCAAGTAGCTGGAACTACAGGCGCGCACTACCACGCCCGGCTAGTTTTTTGATTTATTTTAGAGATGCAGTCTCGTGAAGTTGCCCAGGCGGGTGTCGAACCTGTGGGCTCAGGCAATCCACTCACCTCAGCCTCCCAAAGGCGTGGGATTACAGGCTGAGCCACCGAGCCTGGCTAAAAAACTAGATTTTTAATCAGGAATGTGGAACTGAAGATGTTCCCCAAGTGCATTTCCACAGTGTTGAGCAGCCCTAGTGCGGGTGCTAGGCAGGGTACCAGGCCTCTCCAGGAGGCCAGGGAGGTCTGTGGAGGCCCATCCATCCCGAGCAGGACAGCTGGTGACGGCCCCACCTCAGTCAGCCAGGGTGGTGGGGAGGCCATGGCAGCATCTGGGCCTCTTTGGGACTGTACTCTGGTCACATCTGAGGTTTTTCCCAACAAGGGACATGGCTGTGACACTGTGAGCAGGGTGGCCCGGGCTGACAGCGAAGCCAGCTGATGGGAATGCACGGCGCTCACCCTCACCTCAGGTCAGGAGACGGGCCTAGCCAAGGATGCTCTGCTCCTGGTACTTGGGCCGGCGGGCACAGTGGGGCACATCATGTATTTCTTAGTCTTCTTTATTGACAGTAGTAATAATCGGATATCTAAAATATGGGATATCTTTCCACATATTAGATTTTCAGTTTCTTGCAAAGGCAGTTTCTAGTTTTGAGTATATTGGTCTTGTACTTCTTTTATTAAATTTCTTCCTACATATTTTGCTTTTTTAAAATTGTTTGTTGGTAATATATAGAAATACAGTTTTTTTAGTATTGATCTTTTAACACATTTTAATTACCCTCTTCAAAAGTGTTAAGAGGATAACTATTTAGTACTATTATTTTGCAGCTGTAAACTGTTATCTAGAAATATTATAATTAAAGCGATATAAGACAAATATCTGAAGTTGAAATCCAATAATTTGAATTTTAGACTTTTCAACTATATATTTAGCTCCATTGTCTTATTTTATGAAATAAATTTTAGTAATTAGAAAAAAATTGATATTTGATTTTGTTTTTCTATTTTTAGTGTTAAATGTTTACAAAAGACAGTGAAGGATTCCTATCACATAATGTGTAGACCATGTGCCTATGAACTTGAAGTTTGCGCAAAGTGTGGAAAGAAAGAAGAAATTGTCATACCGTGAGTATTTCCTTTCATGTTTCGATTTTACCCTCATAATTGATACATGAATTTTCTTTTAATAAGATGGTCAGACAGGGTACAGTGGCTCACGCCTATAATACCAGCACTTTGGGAGGATGAAGTGAGAGTATTGCCTGAGCCCACGGCTTCAACACCAGCCTGGGCAACTTGGCAAGATCTCATCTCTATAATAAATTTAAAAATTAGCTGGGAATGGTGGTGTGTGCCTGTAGTTCTAGCTACTTCGAAGGCTGAGGCAGAAGGATAGCCTGAGCCCAGCAAGTCGAGTCTGCGGTGACAGTGAGGATGTCACTGTACTCCAGCCTGGGATGCAGAGTAAGACTCAACTCAAAAAAAAAAAGAGAGTCAGTCAGTAACTCTTAGTCTTATGTTCCAGTATATTACACTAATACAGACTTTTTTTTTTTCTACCAAACAGGAGAAGAGTCATAATTATTTGTCAAATTTTTCTACATTATAATGCAAATGCAGCTTAATATTTTTTTTTTTTTTTGAGTCGGAGTCTCACTCAGTCGCCCAGACTGGAGTGCAGCGGCCGCTCCCGGCCATCGCAGCCTCGACCTGCTGGGCTCCGGCGATCCTTCCGCCTCAGCCTTCCAAGGACCCGGAATTACAGGCATGGGCTACCATGGCCAGCTGATTTTTTGATTTATTGTAAAGATAAGGTCTTGCTGCCCAGGCGGGTCTCGAACCCGCGGGCTCAGGCAATCCACTCACCTCAGCCTCCCAAAGGCGCGGGATTACAGGCTGAGCCACCGAGCCCGGCTCAGAGTTTTCTTATAACAAATTTGCACATTGCATATATTAGAATGTCTTCTAACATGAATTTTTGGGTATCATTTTGCAGTTTATAGAAATTATTTAGAAGAATGTATCCCCTAATATCAAACTAAACAAGATTCAGAATTGATGGTTGTATAAGAACTATCTCATATAAAAATAAGATGACAGGCCGGGCTCGGTGGCTCAGCCTGTAATCCTAGTACTTTGGGAGACTGAAGCAAGTGAATTGCCTGAGCCCATGGGTTCAAGACCTACCTGGGCAACTTGGCGAGACCTCGTCTCTGCAATAAATTAAAAATTAGCCGGGGGTGGTAGCGGGCGACTGTAGTTCCAGCTACTTGGAAGGCTGAAGTGGAAGGATCGCAGGAGCCCAGCAGGTCAAGGCTGCTGTGGCCGGCAGCATGCCAGTGTACTCCAGTCTGGGCGACAGAGTGAGACTCCAACTCAAAAAATAAAAATAAAAAAAATTAGATGACATGTTACTAGACTCCAGACTTGGTCCTTGGTAAGTACCTTTTGATATATTGTTTGCAAGTCATCAACTCACATTGCAAAAGCTCCCTTGCTTATGTTTCTTTCAAAGCAAAAGCAGTTTTTAAAAAATATTTAACAATTGATAGCAATTTTTTGAAAATATTTTTGTATTATCACATTATTTTTAGCTTTTTCTCTTGTGAAATATACATATGTGTAATTTAGTAAATAATTTTAAAGGAAATTTCATACATTTACACCCAGGTGAAACTGGCCAAAAACCTTTCATGAGGCTCTCTCAGCAAAAATGTATCCTTCCCAGAGTTGGCACGTTTCTGGATTTTGATAATTGTTTTCTTTATTTTGCTACCTGTGTTTGTACTCCTAAACAATATCAATTAGCACTGCCTGATTTTTGAGCTCCCTCCTATACTTTTACTTTGAAAAATCTTAAACCTACTAAAGTAGCCAAATAGTTCATTGAACCTTTGCGCATTCTTCACCTAGATTCACAATTGTTAACATTTCACCATGTTGTCTTTATCTCTCACTAGATGGAGATGTGTGTGTGTGGTTTTTTGTTTTTGTTTTTGCTTTTTTTTTTTTTGGTGGAACCAATTGAAAATAAGTGACAAGCACTATGTATTACTCCATGTATTTGTATACTATAGTTTATTTTTTCAAATGTTGAGAGGCATTTGAATTATCAAAATTTTTGTTACAAACAATACTGGTATGAACATTATTATTTGTATCTCTTGATACCTGTGTTTATTTCTGTTAGGCTTATAGCCACAGTGGTGGAGGAAACCAGGTGTATGCATCTTCAGTTTTACTCTACAATATGAAACTTTCTGGAGGGTCTTCTATCCCCTTTCTCATAGCGATGTATTCGAGTTTCAGTTCTCTGCGTCCTAACACTTTGTTATCAAACCTTTAAATTTCTGTCAGTTTTATATGTATCTGAACAGTATCTCTTTGTCTTATGAATTCATATTTCTCTGATTACTAATAAGCTTGAGCCCCTTTTTATGTTTACTGGTTTACTGACTGTTTAGTTTTTGGTAATCAATAATATTAATGAATTTTTTAATTTTTTTAACTTTTTCTTGAGGTAAAGTGTATATATATAATTAAGGAATAATTTTTGTTAAAGTTATTTTCAAAATGCATACTGAAATATTCACGGGTGTAATGTCAATTTACAGCGTATTTCAGCATAAGAAATTTCAGCATAAGAAAGTCAAAACGGGGGTGGGGCAGGATTGGCAGTAGTGAAGCTGTGGGTGGGGAGGGGGAGGCACTCCTTATCAACAAGGGTACCTGCATAATGATCATTTGTTTACCTATAACCCTAAATTGTACCCCATGTCTTTAAAAGTAAAAAAAGGAGAAAAATAATAATAAAGAATCAAACAACAAAAAGAGACATTAAAGAAAATGGAAGCCAGGCTCGGTGGCTCAGCCTGTAATCTCGTGCTTTGGGTGGCTGAGGTGAGTGGATTTCCTCAGCCCCGTAGATTCGAGACCCAACTGGGCAACTTGGCGAGACCTCATTTCTACAATAAATAAAAAATGAGCAGTACGTGGTAGCACACGCCTGTAGTTCCAGCTACTTGGAAGGCTGAAGTGGAAGGATCGCCGGAGCCCAGCAGGTGGAGGCTGCGGTGGCCGGGAACAGCCACTGCACTCCAGTCTGGGTGACAGAGTGAGACGCCAACTCAAAAAAAAAAGAAAGAAAATGCAGAAGAGGTATCATGTTCATGATGTCAAAGTCTCAATCTCAATATTCTATCTAACCTTACAGTCTTAATAGAAATTTCCCAGAAATTTCCGTGGCTTTCTTTTGCATATAAATTTATTTTCTGGGCTGTTACTTTTGTGATTATAGAGCCAACAAAGATATTATTAGACCTAATATAAATTCCTTCTCCTATGAATGAGTTGTAATTCCTCAGATTACTTTACCAGGAGTGAAATTTAACAAAGAGCATCACCTAGTGACATATATTAATAGCTACATTTCATTCTTTTGAAAGAAAGGTTATTTTGTTTTTTATTATTTTATTTTATATTTTTTTGAGTCAAGAGTCTCATTCTGTTGCCCAGACTGGGGTGCAGTGGCATGCTTACAGCCACCACAGCCTCAACCTGCTGGGCTCATGTGATCTTTTCACCTCAGCCTTCCAAGTAGCTAGAACCACAAACATGTGCCACGCCTGGCTAATTTTTTTGATTTATTGTAGTGACGAGTCTTGCAAAGTTGCCCAGTCTTTGACAGACTGTATATTTAGTTACCTTTTTTTTTTTAGGGAATTATCCTTTCTAATCTAAGAGCTATTTTTTTTAAAGCAAAAAAAATATGTAGAAATGAGATAAAGCCTTGTTTTAATGTAGTTAATCAGTTTAATCTAGTTTATTACTCTTGTCATACCTTGATATTTGGCAGGTTATCAAGACTGCATCACATACTCTAAATTATTACAGTGCTTTATTACAGAAGTTCCAAGATTCTGATTATAAAATTCATATGAGAAGCTTTTAAGAAAATTCTTATTCCTGAAATATGATTCATTTGGTCTGTAATACAGGATTTTTTCCAACTACTCAGGTGATTCTCATCATCAGCCACAACAAAAACAGTTAATTGCATAGCCATCTCCATGCCCACCTGTTCCTGGTTGTTTTTTTGTTTTTGTTTTTGAGTTGAGTCTCACTCTGTCATCCAGGTCACCCAGTGGCATGCTCAAGACTAATTGCTTCTTTCTAGCTGCCAGAATATACTACTCCTTTGTTGCATTCTTTCACAGCTTCTCTTTCAGCTAGTAGTATCCAACCACGTGAGGGGAGTCTTCTGAGAGATTCTGGGAAAGATTTACCTCACTGACAAAAAAAAAAAAGCCCTTTTCCACCAAGCACTTCCTGCCTGAATATGACTGTAAGAAGACATAATGTCTAGAGTGTGCGTGCATCTGTGATTGCAGAAACCAAATGAGCTGCAGAGACAGTGATCTGGAGCCCTGACATTATGTTGCTGAACTAATGAACCCTGGGCCCACCCACCTCTAGAATTCTTGTAAGATAATTGCATGTCTAATTGCATAAGCTGTTGCTAATCGGAAATTCTGTTACTTGCAAGCCAAATGCATTCCCAGTTGATAGGTCAGCAAGTTTTGTAACCCTATTCTACAGAACTTAATATGTATGATGGCAAAAAGAGAAAAATGAGTATATTATTTAAAAGAATTAATTAGTAATGAAGGTTTATCAATTTGGTTGTTTGCCTATATTCTGTTAAAGAAGAATTAAGATATATATACACACAAGATTTTATATATATAAGGTATAGATCATATATATTATACATGATTTTTTCTTACATGAAATTTGTAACAACATTAACACATCTCTGTCCCTTAGGTCCCTCTTTCAAGATCTTTTTCATTCCTTGTAATATTACTCCTGTTCTGAATACCCTGTCCAAAAGCTACTTTTTAAATAAAATGATTAGAGACATTTCCCTTATAATTGTGGCACAGAGTTTCTGTCACTCATTTTGTTTCCATTTGTCAGCAATACCGAATGTTACAGGACCATTTTCCAGTTTTCCCTGGCAGTCCTTATGGAATCGAGGGAGTTTGCTGGGATTGCTTAGTCAGCTCTATGCTAGTGAGTTCCACAGTTTTGTCAACCATTGTTCATAGGGAAAAAATTGTGCCTCCCTAAATCTTATACGTAAGACTATTTAAGGAATTAAAGTACCAGCCTTTCAAAAAGATGACACTACACAAAACTATACAGGTGGTTGCATTCCTTATTCCTATAGAATCTTAAAAATTAAGAAAAAGTTATCTTTCAGATAACTTTTCAATGGCTTTCTTACAAAAGATTTTGCATTGTCATGAATATATAGTTGGCATTTAATTGGTACTGATAAGGAGGCTTTACAAATTATATTGAGCCCTCGGGTTCGAGACCCGCCTGGGCAACTTGGTGAGACCTCATCTCTACAATAAATCAAAAAAATTAGTTTGGCATAGTAGCGCGCGCCTGTAATTCCAGCTACTTGGAAGGCTGAGACGGAAGGATCGCTGGAGCCCAGCAGGTGGAGGCTGCGGTGGCCGGGAGTGGCCACTGCACTCCAGTCTGGGCGACAGAGTGAGACTCCAACTCAAAAAAAAAAAAAATTATATTGAGCCGGGCCCAGTGCCTCAGCCTGTAATCCCAGCACTTTGGGAGGTTGAGGCGAGTGGATTGCCTGAGTCCGCAGGTTTAAGACCATCCCGGGCAGCTTGGTGAGACCTCGGGAATATTATGCAGCCATAAAGAAGGGCAAACATATGAACTTCACAACAACTTGGATAGATTTAGAGTTGATAATACTCAGTGACCTATCACAGAAACAGAACAGAGCACTATATGTTCTCACTCATAAGCGGCCTTGAACAATTATAATAGTATAAGAAAGCGATTGATAGTAGTGGGGGGAGGATTGGCCGTTGAGGGAAACAGTCAGGGAAGGGTTCATCTCATCAACAAGGGTACCTGCATAATCAACGTTTGTATACCTAACCCTGAATCGTACCCCACATCTTCATAGTAAAAAAATAAAAATACTCCAGGCTCAGTGGCTCAGCCTGTAATACCAGCACTTTTGGAGGCTGAGGCAAGTACATTGCCCGAGCCCGTGGGTTCAAGACCCACCCGGGCAACTTGGCGAGACCTTGTCTCTACAATAAATCAAAAAACTAGCCGGGCGTGGTAGCGCCCACCTGTTCCAGTTACTTGGAAGGCTGAGGCAGAAGGATCGCGGAAGCCCAGCGGGTAGATGGCTGGGATGGCGGTGAGCGTGCCACCGCACTCCAGGCTGGGCAAGAGAGTGAGACTCCAACTTAGAAAAAAAGGTTGTAAAATTACAAATAGTGTCAGAGTTGACTTGAAACAATTTGCATTGTGATGGAATGTATGGTTGGTACTTAACGGGCACTAATGAGGGTTTTAAAACTATAGGTTGCAAAAGTACAAATAGTACCTAACTTCAGAAGTTGAACAAGTGAATTTATTTCTTTTTTTTTTTTTGAGTTGGAGTCTTACTCCGTCGAGTGCAGTGGCACGTTCACAGCCACCCCAGCATAAACCTGAGGGGCTCCAGCGATCTGTCTGCCTCAACCTTCCAAGTAGCTGGAACTACAGGCGCGCACTACCACGCCTGGCTGATTTTTATTTTTATATTTTTATTAATTGTAGAGACAAGGTCTCGCCAAGTTGCCCGGGCTGTTCTCAAACCCATGGGCTCAGGCAGTCCTCTCGCCTCGGCCTCCCAAAGTACTGGGATTACAGGCTGAGCCACCGAGCCCTGCCGATCAAGTGAATTTCATCAAAACTTGGTTTAGAAGTTTTTTAACTTCCAGTAACAATAATTTGAAGTATATAAATTTTAATAACTATTTACATATAAATCATTTAAATGTGTAAAATGAATTTTTTTCATTTTTTAAATCAAGTGTTTTTCAATTCAAAATTAACATTATGGATTCCCTGAGCCCACGGGTTCAAGACCCACCTGGGCAACTTGGCAAGACTTCATCTCTACAATAAATCAAAAAAATGAGTCGGGTGTGGTAATGCATGCCTGGAGTTCCAGCTACTGGGAAGGCTGAGGCAGAAGGATCGCTGGAGCCCAGCAGGTCGAGGCTGCGGTGGCCGGGAGCAGCCACTGCACTCCAGTCTGGGCGACAGAGTGAGACTCCAACTCAAAAAAAACCAAAATTAACATTAGATTGTAATTGACATTTTAAAAATTATACTTCACTCACATATAGGAAAAGTGAACAAATTCAGACATAAGAGATTATACCCTTTATTAATTCATTTATGCAAAGTTCAAAAATAGTTTTATTTATGATGATAAAATACCTTTGGGGAGCTGGATATTGACTAGGAAATTGCATGCAGGAGAAATTTTTGGAATACCTGGTTCATCTGTATCTTAATCCAGTCAGTAGTTAACACAGGCACAGAAATATGAAATTCAACATTAAGATTTTTTAATTTATTTTTTTAACGTAATAAATTTTACCTCAGTTAAAATGTAATAATGATGTTTGAAAAATTAGTAGTATTTATCCAGTAATATGAATTAGTATAAATCTATGCCTTGGAATAAAACAACAAACTTTGACATAAGAATTGTAGGTAAAATCACTCAGAGGCAGAAATATCTGAATCCTGTTGCTGTCTCTATTAGTTCTGTCACCCTGAGCCAATTCCTTTGTGAAGTTACCTTATGTGTGCTTTTATCTCTAAAATGTGGGTAGTGATTTCTACAGTGTAAAGTTAGTGTATTAAATTTATAGCAAACCTGGCATTGGTAGGTGCCCTAGTCACAATGTTTATAAATATTACTTTCTGTTTTCTGACTTAGATAATTCTTTCAAATTATCCTAAGAGGTTTTCTGAGTGTGAGAAACAGGCAAACTGGAAACTCTGGGATGGAGGAAAAAGAAAGAAACCTTGATGAAGAATTTTTACTCTACTGAAAGAAAAGAAACAAACCCTTCCAGTGAAAATGTTTATACAGGAAATGTCAGGCTTGCTATTTGCTATTTTAATGCTTGTAAAGTATAGACCCTTCAGTAACAACCATCCACAAAAGTGTGAGTGTAGCAAGCTTAGAACACTTTTTTTGACAGTAACAAAGCTATCCTTTGTTTCTTTGTCAAAACAAAGACTATATTGCTCACTGTAATTGATATCCCACACGTAAACTTAAACTTTAATAGGCTGGTCACTGTGGCTCAAGCCTATTATTCCAACACTTTGGGAGGCCCAGACAGGAGGATTGCCTGAACCCACAGGTTCGAGACCAGCCCGGGCAACACGGGGAGACCTCGTCTCTACAATTAATCACAAAATTAGTTGGGCGTGGTAGCGTGCACCTGTAGTTCCAGCTACTTGGAAGGCTGAGGCAGAAGGATCACCAGAGCCCAGCAGGTCGAGGTGGCCGGGAGGCGGCCACTGCATTCCAGTCTGCGAGACAGAGTGAGCATCCAACTCAAAAAAAAAAAAAAAATTATATTTTAAAATTGCACAATTGAGCTAAAAATAGAAAGTGAATTAGAAAAGCATATTCCATATATATTGGCTTTTATTTTAATTATAAATTTGCATATTTAAATTATAAATAAATTTTTTGCATGGTTCATAGTTCTTATCTATTCCACTTTTTACTTATTCAATCTAGTTACACAATTTTTGGAATATACTTTATTTATTTATTTTTTGTGTTGGAGTCTCACTGTCGCCCAGACTGGAGTGCAGTGGTCGATCCCGGCCACTGCAGCCTCTACCTGCTGGGCTCTGGCGATCCTTCCACCTCAGCCTTCTGAGTAGCCGGAATTACAGGCGTGCACTCCCACACCCGGCTAATTTTTTGATTTTATTGTAGAGATGAGGTCTCGCCTGCCCAGGCGGGTCTCGAACCCGTGGGCCCAGGCAATCCACTCACCTCAGCCTCCCAAAGGTGCAGGATTACAGGCTGAGCCACTGAGCCCAGCTATATACTTTATTTAATTTTTAAGCCTTTTAAAATATCTTTTACTATAAAGAAGTAAAATCCTAACATGAGAACAATGACCTGAATAACTGGTACAGGAAATCTGTTGGCCCTGGAGAAATTGCCACGACCAGCTGAAGGTAGAAAAGATGGTCTAGTTAGCAGAGGATATTGCAACATGTTTGCAAAGTCAGGAAACACAAAATGATTTTGAACTATGTTATTTACACTTCAAAGTAGTAAACTGTGCTCAATATGTTTTCAGGTGAAGTACTCTAAATTTAAAGTAATAGGTTCAATTTTTATTCTAGAAAAACAATACAGAGTGTCTAGAAAGTCTAGAGACTCAGGAATAAATAGAATATTTATTATACTTCTATACTTCGCCCAAAAACCTTCTGAGCACACTATTTGAAAGCGTAACTGAATAGTTACACAGTGTTTAAAAATAAGTTTCTCCTATGTTTCTCGCCTTTGCAACACTTGTGACTGCCAGCTGACACAAGGCAGGTGCAGTGCAAGTGCCTGCCAGTGGACAGTGACAAAAACAAGACTAACTGAAACAAACAAGTGTTTCTTATAAATAATTTGGACACCTACCCTTAACTGTACCCCACAAAACCATAATAAAAACTACTGATTAATGAAGAAAAAAATAAATAAATAAATAAATAAATAAATAAATAATTTGGAAACACTTTTGGAATTCACTTCTTGGCAATGGAAGTAGTACACTTCAGATCCTATTAAGTGATTTATGTGTGGGAAGTCCTCAGCTGGTAATGCTGGAAATACTTAATGATGCTATTCTACTGTCCATAATTTTGAGAGGATATCCTACAAAAAAATGAAAATCCCAGAGCAAGGAAACCACAGCAAGGGGCAGGCTGTCTCTGCAAGGTCATGAACATTTTCATGTAAAGATTACATTGTAGCTGTCTGGTGAAACCAGCAGGTACAACTGAAATGAACCCTAGGGCCTAGATTGGAAACAAAAAAGGAATCCACAAAACAGCTCCATCATGTGTTTGGACAGTGTCTAACCAGTCCACCTTTCTGTATTTTTCCAGTCATACCGCACCCTCCTTTTCTCTGATCCACTTGTCAAGTACATTTTGCCCATACTCGGAACGTGCCGATTATCCAAAAAAGTAAATCATGTTTTTCTCAGCTGTAAACTGACAGCAGAGATGACTAAAAACATCATGAAACTGAACTTAAAGGTACTAAATTTCGCTTTTTATTGTTGTTCAGTGCTGCATTACAAAGGGGAAAGGTTTTGAGGGAGTTTCAACTCAGCCACTGCCCCTTGAGTGACTTCACCTGTATCAAGGAGCTGGTGAATCTACATATGCACTTAACATTGTTAGTAGAATGACTAATATAGCATGCATATTTATATACTATTTTTATGTGTAGTAGATGTAATTAGGTAGATCCAAATTTAATTAAAATTATTTGAGTTCCTGAAATCATGCATTTCATCACTTTATATTTGTGTCAGTTGAATTATTACAGAGTTGTAACTATTTGCTGTTAAAAAGGGATTCTTGGTCTGGGTCAGTGGCTCAGCCTGTAATCCCGCGCCTTGGGAGGCCAAGGCCAGTGGATTGCCTGAGCCTGTGGGTTCAAGACCCATCTGGGTAACTTGGTGAGACCTCATCTCTACAATAAATCAAAAATTAGCCAGATGTGGTAGCGCACACCTGTAGTTCCAGCTACTTGGAAGGCTGAGGCGGAAGGATCGCCGGGGCCCAGCAGGTCGAGGCTGCGGTGGCCGGGAGCATGCCTCTGCACTCCAGTCTGGGCGACAGAGGGAGACTCCAACTCAAAAAGAAAAAAGAAAAAAAATGGGTTCTTAGCGCAGGAGTAGTTGTAAACCACTGATAAAAGAACCAGCCTTCATTGCACTGTAAATTCTGTAAAATTCTATAAAAGCGTTTTTCTATAATGTAGTGATAACTCTGTCTTTATATTTTTTAAATGTTTCATTGATGTATAATTCACATACTATAAAATTCATTCATTTTAAGTTTATAATGATTTGGTAAATGTCCAAACCATTGTACAATTATCATCACAATTCAATTTTAGAACATTTCCATCATCCCAAATATTCCTTCTTTTTTTTTTTTTTTTTTTTTTGAGTTGGATTCTCGCTCTGTCGCCCAGACTGGAGTGCAGTGGCCACTCCTGGCCACCGCAGCCTCGACCTGCTGGGCTCCGGCCATCCTTCCACCTCAGCCTTCCGAGTGGCTGAAACTACAGGTGCGCACTACACGCCCAGCTAATTTCTTTTTTTAATTTATTGTAGAGATGAGGTCTCGCCAAGATGCCTGGGCAGGTCTCAAACCTGTGGGATCAGGCAATCCACTCACCTCGGTCTCCCAAAGCGCTGGGATTACAGGCTGAGCCACCGAGCCCAGTCCATCCCCATGCTTATTCCCCAGCCCCAAGCAACTGATCTCTGTGTATCTGTAAAATTTCTTTCCAAACATTTCATAAAAATGAAATGATAAACTATTGTAGTCTTTGTGTCTAACTTCTTTCACCTAATGTAGCATTTTTGTGGTAGATCCGTGTTAAACATGTACCAATAGTTAATCATTCTTTTTTTTTTTTTCCTGAATACCATCATATGGACACACTAATTTCATTTACCCATTCAGGTTTGGATTGTTTCCAATTTGGCTATTATGAATAATGTTCCTGTGAACATTTGCATGCAAAGTCTTTGTGTGGACATATGTTTTTATTTTTCTAGACTTTTTATACCGAAGAGTGAGATTGCGGGATTGTATGGAAAATTTATGTTTAATTTTCAAGGAACCACCAAATTTTTCCAAACTTGCTCACTAAGTGCCCAGTAGGATATTGGGCAGTGGTCCTAGGTGTACATCAGAATCACCTGTGACATGTATTGGCTCCACAGGCAAAGCTTTTCTGCCGTGTGATTCATCTTGATACACATTTCTAAGAGCCTTTAAGGGAGGCAGAAATGGCTTAGCAGGCAAAGCTCCAAGCTGTGGGTGCCTCCTGTCATTACGACATGCTTAGCACAGCTGGGAGGATGGGCGCACCCACAGCCCCACAGCTGTTGCACTACAGACCCTCAGGCACAGGGCTGTCTAAAAAACAGCAGGTGTGGGTCACAACTGTTGGAAACAAGCCGGCCATATTGGCAAAATCCTATTGTAGGAGCCAAGAGTGAGTGACGTCAGAGAGCCATGCGGAAATGCAGCAAGACTGTGAACTTGTGTTATGAGAGGGATGTGGAAGAAATAAACCATTGGCCACGGTGGCTTCTGACTGGGTGACTTGTGAGCACTTGGGTCATGCAGGTTGCCTCAACTCAGACGCTGGGAGGTGACTGAAGGATGGGAGCAGAGGAAAGCCTGCTCGGGGCAAATGCACCCATTTCCTGTGCAAGCTTAGGGATCAAGCAGCCAAGAGGAGCCCTATGTCTTCCATTTCCCATCTCTCTTGTCCTCAACTACTGGTTCTAGGGTAAGTGTTCTGCTTCCACTTCTTCGGAATGCTTACGTGTTTGCAAATATACCTATTTTATTTTTTACTGAAGAAAAGTATTCTCTTCACACAGCTTCACAATAACATATCATTCAGCAGTATCCAAGCCTGAAAAATATCAGATGAGAGGAAAGTAATTGTAAGGCCTCTGTTTTTTTTTTGTTGTTGTTTTTTGTTTTTGAGTTGGAGTCTCACTCTGTCGCCCAGACTGGAGTGTAGTGTCCACTCCCAGCCGCCGCAGCCTCGACCTGCTGGGCTCCAGCGATCCTTCCGCCTCAGCCTTCAAGTAGCTGGAACTACAGGCGTGCACTACCACACCCGGCTAATTTTTGATTTATTGTGGAGATGAGGTCTTGCCAAGTTGCCCAGGCGGATCTTGAACCCGCAGGCTCAGGCAATCCACTCACCTCGGGCTCCCAAAGCGCTGGGATTACAGGCTGAGGCCTCTGTTTTAATTACAACTTTGTCACTACCTGGCTCCAGGACTCCAGAAAATTACTTTGACTCTCTGGCCTGCGGTTTGCCCTTGTACAATAGTAAATAACAGAGTTGGTCAGATCAGTGGTTCTAGTCCTGTGGTTCCCAGACTAGCAGATTTAACATTACCTGGAAACTTGTTAAAAATACAAATTCTTGGGCTCTGCCCCAGACCTACTGAAACACATTGCAAGGCCAGCAATCTGTGTTTGAAAGAGCCCTCCAGGTGGTTCTGATGTTTGACAAAAGTTTGAGAACCACTGGTCTAGATTGGTATAACCTACCAATCCTGGGCTCTTCCTCCAAAGATTCTGACTTAAATGGTTTCAGGTGGAGCCCAAATATTGGTATGTGTGTGTAATGGACATCTAAATACTGTCCAAGGTCTTTAGAATCAGGGGTTCCAGGCTGTAAGTACATACTTCCAGACCTGTAGCCTTCTAGATCTTGCTGTCATAGAGAAGGAAAGACATTTTCAAAATTTTGCCTTTGGATATGCACAAGAAGAAGAAACAATGTATTTTCTTAACTTCTGATAAGAGGTTTTTCTGGGCCTGGCGTGGTGGTGCAAGCCTGTAATCCCAACACTTTGGGATTAAGTCAAAATAAATAAAAAATCTACAATAAATCAAAAAATTAGCCAGGAGTGGTGGTGTGCACCTGTAGTTCAGCTACTTGGAAGGCTGAAGCAGAAGGGTCGCCTGAGCCCTACAGGTTGAGGCTGCGGTTGCCATGAGCATGCCACTGCACTCCAGCCTGGGTGACAGAGGTGACAAAAAATTAAAAAATGCAGTCCTCAAGTGGGAGTAAATGGAACACCAGCCCACTATCACATAGTAGGCTATTATTTTATTTGTGCTGTCTGTGGTCACTGAGGTGAACATAGAACTTTGATTTCATGTTGACATTAAGCTTAAAATGTCTATTAGTGTTTGTGGTCCCAAATTGAGAAGGTAATGGCATATCTCTATGTAAAGCCATAGTTTGTTTTGAATATTTTCATGTGTGCCAAGCTCACATTCGGCAGCAACACAGGTGGGTATTGAATCTCTTACAGAAACCCTCTGCTCTCTCTCCCTTACTCCTCAAATCTTTTAATAGAAGCTAAGAAATAAAACTGTCTGCTCTTTACTATCTGCAGAAAAAGACCTCAGCCCCTCTCCTGTCAGTGACAGTCGGTCAAATGCATCCTAACTAATCAAGATGAGATAAGAAGAATCAGTCTATACCAGAAAAACAGATCCTTGCAAATTGTAAATAAGCCATCAACCATTTAAATAAGGCATATTAGACAGACCTTCAAGGAAGAAAAAGGTGTTGGGGAAATGAAAAACAGAATCACTTAGCAGAAGACACAAAAATCTGTCGGAAAGGGAGTCTTATCATAATAGGAAATTACCACCCATGACTCACTATCACTTAAAAGGCACAGGCTGGATGATCTGACTTCAGAGAGCACATCTTAAGTCCTGCTCATCAAAAGCAGGGACTGTACTGGCTGATGCCTATGAAATCATTCAAGGAGAACTGAAGTCTTT
Source organism: Carlito syrichta (assembly GCF_000164805.1). NCBI lineage: Eukaryota > Metazoa > Chordata > Mammalia > Primates > Tarsiidae > Carlito > Carlito syrichta. The sequence continues at coordinate 144,779 of NW_007260362.1, forward strand.
CTTCAGCTAAGACTATCAAATGCTGTCACAGTTTCAACTGATAGTCATTTATTTTGAAATGATGTGCTCTGTGCCACTATATTCCAATCACTTTTCATTTTCTTTTTTTTTGAGTTGGATTCTCACTTTCGCCCAGACTGGAGTGCAGTGGCCGCTCCCGGCCACCGCAGCCTCGACCTGCTGGGCTCTGGCGATCCTTCCGCCTCAGCCTTCCAAGTAGCTGGAATTACAGGCATGCACTACCACGCCCTGCTGATTTTTTGATTTATTGTAGAGATGAGATCTTGCTGCCCAGGCGGGTCTCGAACCCGCGGGCTCAGGCAATCCACTCACCTCAGCCTCCCAAAGGCGCGGGATTACAGGTTGAGCCACCGAGCCCGGCTTCCAATCACTTTTCTGTCATTCTGTTGGAGTTGGGTAGAATACACAGGGCACTTTTTGTTTTCAGATAGCTTTTTTTTTTTTTTTTTTTTGAGTTGGAGTCTCACTCTGTCACCCGCCCAGACTGGAGTGCAGTGGCCGCTCCCGGCCACCACAGCCTCAACCTGCTGGGCTCCCAAAGGCGCGGGATTATAGGCTGAGCCACCGAGCCTGGCTCTAGATAGCTTTTTTTTTCTTGTTTTTTTAAGAGATTGGGTCTTGCTATGTTGCTCAAGCTGGACTCAAACTGCTGAGTTTAATTGATCCTCCTGCCTCAGTTTCTCACATGGCTGGGACTTTAAGCATGAGCCACCATGCTCAGCTCTAGATGATTTCTTTAATTATATTTTTTAGAGATAGTGTCTTGCTGTGTTGCCCAGGCTGGACTCAAACTCCTAATTCCTAGGCTAAAGGGATCCTTGTATCCTGGCCTCCCTAAGTAGCTGGGACTACAGGCATGTGCCGTCATACCCTGCTTCAGATTTTTGTTTTATTGTGCTTTGTAACTAGACATGTTTTGCTGTTTTGTTTTGTTTTTTGAGTCAGAGACTCACTCTGTAGCCCAGGCTGGAGTGCAGTGGCACACTGCTCACTGCCACCACAGCCTCAACCTGCTGGGCTCAGGGGATCCTTCCACCTCAGCCTTCCAAGTAGCTGGAACTATAGGCACACACAACCATGCCTGGCTAATTTTTTTATTTATTGCAGAGATGAGGTCTCGCCAAGTTGCCCAGGCTGGCCTTGAACCCATGAGCTCAGGCAATCCTCTCACATCAGCCTCCCAAAGGTGAGCCATCATGCCTGGCCTATAGACATGTTAAGGCATAACTCTGAACGTTGAAGTACTTTATTCAATCACTCATACCAAACTCTCCTGGTGCTATAAGAGGATCCATGAAAAATAAGACAATCTCTGCCCCCAAGGAGTTTATAATTAGCTGGGGAAACCGAACATAAAAGCACAAAAGTTAACTTTTAAAAACCACAGGTCGACTAGTGTGCATTTCTGAGCTCTGCCCCTTATAACCTGAGCTGCTGTGCTTTCTTTAAAGCGGTTTCATCACTTCTCTGGACGCACCGAAGCCTTTGTCCAGCCCCCTTCCTACTTCTCACTGCCATATTGTCATGGGAGCTGCACAGATGGCAGCATTGGCACCCATTGCTTTTTTTTTTTTTTTTTAGTTGAAGTCTCACTCTGTCACCCAGGCATGCTCATGAGCATGTGCAGTGGCATGCTCACAGCCACTCAGCATCGACCTGCTGGGCTCCGGTGATCCCTCTGTCTCAGCCTTCCAAGTAGGTGGAACTATAGGCGCATGCTACCACACCCAGCTAATTTTTTATTTTTATTTATTTATTTATTTTTTGAGTTGGAGTCTCACTAGTCGCCCAGACTGGAGTGCAGTGGCCGCTCCCGGCCACCACAGCCTCAACCTGCTGGGCTCTGGCGATCCTTCCGCATCACCCTTCCAAGTAGCCGGAACTACAGGCATGCGCTACCACGCCCGGCTAATTTTTGATTTATTGTAGAGATGAGGTCTCACCAGGTTGCCCAGGTGGGTCTCGAACCCATGGGCTCAGGCATTCCACTCACCTCGGCCACCCAAAAGCATGGGATTACAGGCTGAGCCACCGAGCCGGGCTAATTTTTTATTTACTGTAGAGACAAGGTCTCTCCAAGTTGCCCAGGCAGGTCTTGAACCCACAGTCATAGGCAATTCTCTCACCTTTGCCTCCCAAAGTGCTGAGATTACAGGCATGAGCCACCATGCCCAACTCTCCTAAGTATTTTCATAGGTGAAAAAGAAATCTTCTCTTTGTCCCTCCAGATGCATTGTTGACCATGATCTACCCTGCTGTGTACCCTGAGAATCCTACATGGGTTACATCCATAGGTGTTCTTATGGGAATCCTTGAAAGAAGAGTCTCTTGGCTCCCTTCTTGTGGGATCCATGGACAGGTTAAGTGGTCTAGTGTTTCTCTATGCATAGACCTGAAAAGGCATTCTTGTCTCTCCTTCAGGTCTATGGGTGGTAATGGTGCCATGCTGTTACTAGCCCCATGGTACTGTACCGTGCTTTGTGAATGGCCTATACACTACTCACATCCTTGTAAATTAAACTCTTTTAAAATTATCAAGCTGGAACATGTCATCTGTTTCTTTGTGGGATCTTGATTGACATAGGAATTGCTACCACAGTCACTCCAGAAGAAAGACACTTGGTACTTGGAAGGCTGAGGCGGAAGGATTGCCGGAGCCCAGCAGGTCGAGGCTGCGGTGGCCGGGAGCGGCCACTGCACTCCAGTCTGGGCGACAGAGTGAGACTCCAACTCAAAAAAACAAAAAAAAGAAAGACACGTGGAATGGAATTTTGAGTTTGGATGACCCATATGTATTTGTCAGTGGGAAATGGGACACAGATTATCTCTGTCATGGCAGCACTGTGATTATTCAGATTATCATTGTATCGGCATAGGATGAAGTGAGCAAGGTGTCGGGAGACCAAGTACTCTGGCATTATCAATATAATAATTGTAATGAATATTTAGACGATGGAGCTACCTGGCTTCTTTTGGCAGTTCCAGAAAGTGTACAAAGAATAAAGGAGAAATGAAACTGAGTTTTCAATTGAGATTGTAAATGGATAATCAGAAATCCTGGGTAACAGGTTTTGAAGGATGAAGCATCTGTAGTCGCAGAGCAGAAGACACGTGGAGAAGCCCGGTTCCTAATGCTGAGCATTGTGGCAACATTTAACTCAGTTGCAGCACCAGTTGAGGTCAACTTCACTGGGTCTTTTCTGCCAAGGGGAGGGCACTGGTGGAGAAATGGGACTTGAAATAGAGGTTGGTTAGATGTGGGAGATGATTCCTGGTGGCATGGGGTATAGTTGTTCTGTGAGTTCTCAACTCTGCCACAGAAAGGAATTTCAGGACAAGTTCAGCATATAGTATAAGATATGACTTATTAGAAGAAAAAAACATGCTCAAGAGAGCATAGTGGCCGGGCTCGGTGGCTCAGCCTGTAATCCCAGCGCTTTGGGAGGCCAAGGTGAGTGGATTGCCTGAGCCCGCGGGTTTGAGACCCACCTGGGCAACTTGGCAAGACCTCATCTCTACAATAAACAACAACAAAAAGTTAGCTGGACATGGTAGTGTGCACCTGTAGTTCTGGCTACTTGGAAGGCTGAAGTGGAAGGATCACCAGAGCAGGTGGAGGCTGCGGTGGCCGGGAGCGTGCCACTGCACTCCAGTCTGGGCGACGGACTGAGACTCCAACTCAAAAAACAAAAAACAAAAAACAAAACAAAGCAAAAGAGAGCATGGTTAGCCAGGCATGGTAGCATGCCCCTTTAGTTCCAGTTACTTGGAAGATTGAAGTGGAAAGATCGCCTGAGCCCAGCAGGTTGAGGCTGCAGTGTCCGTGAACATGCCACTGTACTCCAGCCTGGGTGATGAAGTGAGACTCCAACTCAAAAAAAAAAAAAAAGAGAAAGAGATCATGGCACTCATAATTGGACCTTGAATAATTGTCATAATACTATAAGAAAGGGATTGGCAGTAGTGGGAAACTGTCAGGGTAGGGGGCATACCTCATCAACAAGGGTACCTGCATAATAAACATTTGTATACTTAACCCTGAATTGTACCCCACATCTTTTTTGTTGTTGTTTTGTTTGTTTGTTTTTGTTTTTGTTTTTTTGAGTTGGAGTCTCACTGTTGCCCAGCCTCGACCTGCTGGGCTCCGGCGATCCTTCCGCCTCAGCCTTCCAAGTGGCTGGAACTACAGGCGCCCGCTACCATGCCCGACTAATTTTTTTTTTTATTTATTGTAGAGATGAGGTCTCGCCTGCCCAGGCGGGAACCCATGGGCTCAGGCAATCCACTCACCTCAACCTCCCAAATGCGCAGGATTACAAGATGAGCTACCAAGCCCGGCTTGTACCCCACATCTTTAAAAGAGAGAGAGAGAGTATGGGTGCCTTAAGAGAAAGGACACATGCTTGCCTTTGACAATTTACAATGATGTTTTATGCAATTTTACAATGATAATTAAGCAAACCATCCGTTAAGAGAGGATGGCTGTGGGTACCTGGTCACAAGTTTTGATTACCATTTCTCAACCTTTTAAGTTCACAAGTACCTTCCAAATAATGAAAGTTATTGCCTAACTAGATTTGGGCTTTTTTTTTTTTTTTTTTTAAACAGCTTATCTGTGTTTTGGGTAATTCCCTACTGTTTCTACTGGTAGTTTCACATTCCAACCCGCAACGTGGTCAGGTCTTGTAGGTCTGGTTGGTCAGGTGAAGGTCATGTACTGATAAAAAAAGTCTAAATGCTTACCCTCTTTTTTTATTTTTATTTTTGGTGCCTGGAGTACAGTGGCATGCTCACAGCCACCCCAGCGTCAACCTGTAGGGCTCTGAGGATCCTTCTGCCTCAGGCTTCCAAGTAGTCGGTACTACAGGCGTGCACTACCACACCCAGCTAATTTATTTATTTATTGTAGAGATGAGGTCTTAGCAAGTTGCCCAGCCTGGTCTTGAACCATGGGCTCAGGCAATCCACTCACCTCGACCTCCCAAAGTGCTGGGATTACAGGCTGAGCCACCAAGCCCGGTTTACGCTATCTTTTTAATTTAGATCTGCCTGCAAGAAAATTATCTATGTTGGCTGGGATCGGTGGCTCAGCCTGTAATCCCAGTACCTTGGGAGGCAAAGGCAAGTGAATTGCCTGAGCCCACGGTTTTGAGACCCACCTGGACAACTTGGGGAGACCTAGTGAACTTCCCTAGCTGCTGAGGCAGCAGCTCCTTCACCACTGTTTGAGAGAACCAGTCCTCACCTGCATAAACATATTTCAATGCCTGCACCTGGTTCCTGGTCTCACAAGCTGATGTCAGTGCTCCCTAGGACCCCCAAGTCTCAGCACTAGGCTTATTGCCACTAGGCTTATTGCCACTAGGCTCTTACTGAAAGGAACTACAAGCCCTAAACTGAGGGGTGATAATCTGTACACACAAAAGTTCAGACCAGAAGCCTGGGGAGCTCATATAGGAGTGGATCCTAAGAGTATTAGACCAAAGAGGAAAAGACATTGATTGAACCAAACTCACAGAAATGGGATAGGATTTAATGAATTGAATGGGCTACCTACTATATTGGCTAGTTGAAGGCTAGATTCATGGCCTTTGGTCTGTGGATCAGCGGCTGTGGCACCTGGGAGCTGACTGGAAACCTCAGAATCCACTCCAGACCTACTGAAGCAAAGCCCTGTATTTTAGCAAGACGCCCCAAGTGACTTGTGTGCAAATTAAAGCTTGAGGAAAACTTCCCTAAGCCTATGATATTAATAGAATGAGGTTAAAATATTGAAAGTGGTTCTCAAACCGTGTCCCCAGAAAACAGTGTTGACATTATCTGGGAACTCAGAAATGCAAATTCTCTGATCCCACCTCAGACTTACTGAATCAGAAACTCATGGGTCAGGGCCCAGGAATCTGTGTTTTCGCAAGCTCTCCAGGGGACCTCTCAGACATGCTCTTGTGTGAGTCTAGGTTTTCATTGTCTGCTTATGGCCTGTAGTTATTTAGGTCAAAATGCTGGAACTTCCCTGGCATACCAAAGAGTAGTACTTCTCTATGACAAACAACAGTTCCGCCACCCTCACATGCACTAGTCAGTCACCAAAGTGGCAGGAAGTGCATCACTGGTGAGATACCAGCAATGTTTGAAAAGCTGATAGCTGTCCTTGAAAAGACACAGATGGGCCAGGCTCAGTGGCTCAGTCTGTAATCCCAGCACACTGGAAGGCTGAGGCGAACGGATTGCCTGAGCCTGTGGGTTCGAGATCAGCCCGGGCAACTTGGCGAAACCTCGTCTCTACAATAAACCAAAAAATTAGCTGGGTGTGGTAGTGCGCACCTGTAGTTCCGGCTACTTGGAAGGCTGAAGTGGAAGGATCGAGGAGCCCAGCAGGTCAAGCCTGCAGTGGCCAGAAGTGTGCCATTGTACTCCAGTCTGGGTGACAGAGTGAGACTCCAACTCAAAAAAAAAAAAAAAGAAAAGAAAAAAGAAAAGGCATCGTTGACCTTGGAGGACGTTGCAAAGGGACTGGTTCCTTTATTCTCGTGGGTGTATTGGATCCCAGAGGTGTGAGGCCAAATAGCAGTGTTTGTCAAAGACAAGGTGAGCATACTGACCACAATGAGACACAGAGGCAGTGGTAATCAGAGCATTTTTAACCCATGGGAATGTTTGGCAATGGCTAAATGATCACAGGATCTCTCAAAATGAAATATATAATCACTGCTAAAGTTTTTGTTGATATATACAGGTGGAAAAATGTGGGGTCTAGTGGGAAGACCTCAAATCTGCATAGTGGGAAATGCTGACCTTTTACTCAACTCTTGAATGTAAGCCAAAGCCCATCAACAGAAGAAAAGGGTGGGGCCTTTGAGGAAAGATGCTATAATAGAGGCATAGGTGTTTACTATGAATAATCCTTCTCCTCTTTCCTGGAAGAACTTACTTCCATTTGCTTTGGAAACTATACAGAGAGTAAAGAGAAATAACAAGAGCTCTCTGGAGTTGTTAGATAGGTGCTCTGAACTGACATTTAGTCTATGGTCCTACCACCTTGATCGCATCTGAACTGACATTTATCCTAGGAAACCTGCTGGGTTCAGGCAATTCCTTCCTTCCCAGCCTTCCAAATAGCTGAAACTACAGGCTTACACTACCATGCCTGGCTAATTTTTTGATTTTTGTAGAGATGAGGTCTCGCCAAGTTGCCCAGGTTGGTCTCAAACCCCTGAGCTCAAATAATCTTGTCATCTCTGCCTTCCAAAATGCTGGGATTACAGGCATGATCCACGACACCCGACCTGTCATGTGATTCTTATCACATTCAACTTACCTATTTGGCCAGTGTAAAAGTCAGACTATTTATAAAGAATGATTGTATATTACAGCAAACTTAAACAGATGGTGGTACCAAATACAGGATGGTCTGGATGCAATATCTTTAGTGGAAAAAATCAGTATAACTCTAGGTATTCATTTACAGCTGATGACCTGGCAGATGTTTTTGTTTGTTTGTTTTCTCATTGTCATCATTAATAAAAATCAGAAACAGTTTGTTTTTTTCAAGGTGGGGCGACATCATAACTTTGCTCATTTTCCTCTATACTCACTATGTGAACTCTCCTGGTCTCTGTCATAAAACAGTCCAAGGGCACTTTGATGACCTTGATATTTTCTATAGCATCATTCTAATCCTTTACAATGATGACATAATGCTAGTGGAACCTGGGGAACAGAAAGTGGCAAGTACCCTAGATGTGATATTAAGACACACTGATGGCAGAGAATGGAAGATAAAATCCATAAAAGCTCAGGAGCTGCTATCTGTGTAATATTTTAAGGGATGCAATCGTCTGAGGTATGGCTGTCACTCTAAAAGTGAGACATTGCTATGCGTTGCATTGATTGCCACAAAGGGGCACATTTAGATTCTGGAAGAAACAAGCCACAATTGAGCGAGCTTTTCCAATTCATCACTGTGAAGCTGACAGTTTTGAGTAGGATACAGAGCAAGAAAGGGTTCTGAAGCAAATCCAGGCTGTGGCACAAGCTGCCCTGCCACTTGAGCCTGATGACCCAGCAGACCCAACGATACTCTAAATATCTGTGACCAACAGAGATGTCTTACAAAACCTCTGGCAATCTTCGGTAGGAAACTCATGACCAGCTGGCAACTATTAACATCTGAAAGCGGCTCTGGCCTGGTCCTGGGCCCTGGTACAGCTGAAAAGCCTTATCATGGGCCACCATATGCTTGCATGACCCAAACTACCCAACATGAATGGAAATATGCATATGTGTGATGGCATTCCATTATAAATGGAAATGGGATTTATGCAATCAACCTTTGTGTGCAGTTTACTTGACTCTTGGACCTGCATGCATCCAGCAGGTGGCTCAACCTCCTGCATTTCCTGGTCCCCTCCCTTTGCTGCCCTCCTTCACCTCACATACTTGTGACCACTCAGTGGAGGAGAATGGGCCTGGTTCACTGACCGGGCTTCTAGATATGCAGGCTTCTGTGGCACAGCGTCATGCAGGGGTGGCCCTAAGAGACCATGGTGAAGAGAAATCTTCCCAGTGGGCAGAACTTGGAATAGTACATCTGATTGTCCACTTTGTGTAAAAGAAGAGATGCTTCAGATCTCAAATGGTTTATTAAAAGTAGTAAACAAGGCCGGGCGCAGTGGCTGAAGCCTGTAATCCCAGCATTTTGGGAGGCCAAGGCAAGAGGATTGTCTGAGCCCAGGGGTTCGAGACCAGCCTGAGCAACTTGGTGAGACTTCGTCTCCCCAATAAATCAAAAAATTAGCTGGGCCGGGTGGCACATGCCTGTAGTTCCAGCTACTTGGAAGGCTGAGGTTGAAGGATCGCCTGAGCCCAGCAGATAGAAACTGCAGTGATCGTAAGCGTGCCACTGCATTCCAGCCTGGGCAACAGAGTGAGACTCCAGCTCAAAAATAAAATAAAATAAAATAAATAAAAGCAGTAAACCGATTTTCCAGATTACCAGGGACTTGGAGAAAAATATATTTAAAAATTGGTGTCATGAAGGCTTAGGAGAAAAGCATGTAAAGGGATGTTTCAAAACAGACATAAGAGTATTCACTGCAGAGGATGCTCTTAATATATGGGTGGACCAGATAACCTGTCCTGCGGATGTCAGCAAATCTTTTTCACCAGGCATTCTGGTGCTTTCTCAGTGAGCCTGTGTACAAAGTGGCGACAATGATAGGGACAGAGCTACACATAAGCTCAAGCATGTGGACTCACCCTCACTTGGCCTTCATCACTGCTGAGTGTCCCATCAGCCCACAGCAGAGGCCAAGCCTGAACCTCTGATATGACACTATTCCCCAGGCCACCAGCCAACCAACTGGTGACACACTGATTATATTGTGCTCCTTTCATTATGGAGAGAACAGTGGCTTGTCCCTCACAAAATCAGACCCATATTCTGAATACTGATTTATCTTTCTTGCTTCTGGCATGTATGCCAAAGTCAATCTCTTTGGACTTAGAGAATTCCTGATTTGTAGCCATTGTATCCTACACAACATTGTCTCTGATCAAGAGACAGATGTTGGCCGGGCACAGTGGCTCACGCTGATGATCCCAGCACTTTGGGAGGCTGAGGTTAGAGGATTGCCTAAAGCTGAGGGTTCGAGACCAGCCTGGCGAGACCTCATCTCTACAATCAATCAAAAAAATTAGCCGGGCATGGTGGCGCATTCCGGTAGTTGCAGCTATTTGGAAGACTGAGGCAGAAGGATCGCCTGAGCCCAGCAGGTTGAGGCTGTGGGCTGGGTGACAGAGTGAGACTCCAACTCAAAAAAAAAAAAGGTGCAGCCGGGCTCGGTGACTCAACCTGTAATCCCGTGCTTTGGGAGGCTGAGGTGAGTGGACTGCCTGAGCCCGCAGGTTCGAGACCCTCCTAGGCAACTTGGCGAGACCTCATCTCTACAATAAATCAAAAAAGAATCAGCCGGGCGTGGTAGCGCGCGCCTGTAATTCCGGCTACTCAGAAGGCTGAGGCAGAAGGATCGCCGGAGCCCAGCAGGTCGAGGCTGCGGTGGCCGGGAGTGGCCACTGCACTCCAGTCTGGGCAACAGAGTGAGACTCCAACTCAAAAAAAAAAAAAAAAGAAGCCAACTCTACTAAGTTTGGGTTGCTGTCTTACCAGATGCGGTATTGGCTTTAAATTAGCACTTGCTGGGCACAGTGGCTCACACCTATCATCCCAGCACTTTGGGAGGCTGAGGTGAGAGGATTGCCTGAGCCCACAGGTTCAAGACCATTCTGGGCAACTTGGTGAGACCCCATCTCTACAATAAATAAAGAAATTAGTTGGACTTGGTAATACATACCTGTACTTCCAGCTACTTGGAAGGCTGAGTTGGAAGGATCACCTGAGCTCAGCAGGTTGAGGCTGCAGTGCCCGGGAGCATGTTACTGCCTTCAAAAAATTTTTAAAATTGGCACTGAACATAGGAGACCCTCTTCTCCAGAGCCTGAATGCACAAATCCAGGAAGCAAGAGGTACAGGTGAGATTATCCTCTCACTGCTACGTCTAATAAACCCTTTAAGACTTTTTGCTTCCTTTCTCCATTATCCTGAGTTCAGGGAATTTGAAGGTGCTAGGACTACAAGATGAATTTCTTCCCTAGGAAACATGGCGAAGGCTCTAATGAATCGGGAGCCCTGACAATTATGGGCTTCTCATAACACTGAGAAAAAAGGCAGTCGGGCTGGGTGGCTCGGCCTGTAATCCCACGCTTTGGGAGGCTGAGGTGAGTAGATTGCCTGAGTCCGCGGGTTCGAGGCCCTCCTGGGCAACTTGGTGAGACCTCATCTCTACAATAAATCAAAAAAATTAGCCGGGCGTGGTAGCGCCTGTAGTTCCAGCTACTTGGAAGGCTGAGGTGGAAGGATCGCCGGAGCCCAGCAGGTCGAGGCTGCGGTGGCCGGGAGTGGCCACTGTACTCCAGTGTGGGTGACAGAGTGAGCCTCCAACTCAAAAAAAAAAAAAAGAAAAACCAGAGAAGAGAGCCATACTACTGGCCAGGGTGAATGATCCTGACACCAGATGAAATTAGGTTGCTAAAAAAAAAAATAAAGAAAGAAATTAGGTTGCTACTACAGTATAATGCAGAGAATTCACAAGAACATCTCTTTAGTTCTCACCTAATCGTGTTATTCAGAAGAAAAATGTGGCCACTCAATAAAACAAGAACACTAAGGACTCAGACTCACAAGGAATAAATGTTTGGGTTACCCCACCAGATGAAGAACCCCACTCAGCTGAGTTGTGACAGAAAACGTGAAAGGGAAGAAGAAAGCAGATGCTACAATGTTATCGTTTTCTATTGATTTATCATCTTGTTTCTCCCTTTTTTCTGTCCCTACATAATATGAAGGACACCAGTGGTGATTAATGTGTTCGGTTTCAGCTAGGAATAAGAATGAGTTGACATCATCCGGTGATGATATAAGAGCTGGTGAGCCTTTGCATACCTCTTGTGTTGGGCACACGAGTTCTTCTCTTGCTTGAAGCATGAGTGGATGATTTGACCCTTCAGATCCACTCTGCCCCCTTGTCCTCCAGCTCTGTGCCCAGGGATGATGACATTTATGGGCCACAACAACTTGCCTTTCATGCTTTCTGATGTCCTATGGCTTTGACCTTTGTGAGGCTTTCACAGGGAATTGGAGGGCAAAAGGGAAGAGAGGTCAGATGATTTATTTTATTTCCTTGTCTCCTTTCCTTCTTTCTTTCTTTCTTTCTTTCTTTATTTTTTTTTTTGAGGTGTAGTCCCACTCTGTCATCCAGGCTGGAGTGCAGTAGTATACTCACGGCCACCACAGCCTCGACCTGCTGGGTTCAGGTGATCCTTCCACCTCAACCCCCAAGTAGCTGGAACTACAGGCATGCGCCACCATGCCCAGTTCATTTTTTGACTTATTGTAGAGACGACGTCTTGCCAAGTTGCTCAGGCTGGTCTCGAACCCAGCAGGCAATCCTCTTGCCTCTGCCTCCCAAAGTGCTGGGATTTCAGGCATGAGCCACCACATCCAGCTCCTCGTCTCCTTTCGTTAGAGGTTGCTGCAGGCTGACAGTGTCCCAAAACTGAAGGCCCTGTCCACACAGTTGTCCAAGTTAATGGGTTCTAGCAACCATACTCTCCCTCACCCTTTAGAACCAGGCAGAACAATGGTGCTCTGCTGTTACTAGTATAATACATAGGATATTATACTACCTCCTATGTGTTCCCTGTACCAGTACTCAGCCTTGTAAATTGTACATCTATTCAAATTCCTCAAATTACCCAATTTGAGTGGACCACCTGCTTCTTGTCAGGTTCCCTATAGATATATTATATGAACATTTGTATAAAACAAGAAAAAATTAATTTAAAAAATAACTAAATAAGCTTAGCCTTCTCTTCTCATCTTGTCTTTCATTTCTATAAACCAGACCAGAGTTTAAAGGGTATCACAGCTAAGGCGGTTTGGTACTTAGCTTCAGAATTTCTAAACTGGAGGCTTGGGACTTAGGAGTCTCAGGCTTAGAAATTCTATTTTAAAAAATCAGTGCTAGCCAGGCTCGGTGGCTCAGCCTGTAATCCCGCGCCTTTGGGAGGCTGAGGTGAGTGGATTGCCTGAGCCTGCAGGTTCGAGACCCGCCTGGGTGGTGAGACCTCATCTCTATAATAAATAAAAAAATCAACTGGACGTGGTAGCGCATGCCTGTAATTCTGGCTACTTGGAAGGCTGAGGCGGAAGGATCACCGGAACCCAGCAGGTCGAGGCTGCGGTGGCTGGGAGTGGCCACTGCACTCCTGTCTGGGCAACAGAGAGACTCCAACTCAAAAAAAAAAAAAAAAAGAAAGATCAAATCCTTTGACTCCAATTCTCTTTCACCTTCTCCACTGTCAGTTTAGATTTAGTTTAAAGAGAGTCAAAGTCTTCACTTCTCTTCAGGTTACAATTCAATTTAAAAATAACAAAAACTTGGCTGGGAGCAGTAGCTCACACCTGTAATCCCAGCACTTTGGGAGGCTGAGGTGGGAGGATTGCTTGGGTCCGAGAGTTTAAGACCAGCGAGTAAGAACTTGTCTCAAAAAAAAATTTTTTTTAAATTAGCCAGGCATGGAGGTGTACAAAAGTTCCCTTTTCTCCATATGCTTGATAATATCTGTTGTTTTTTGTCTTTTTAAGAATAGCTAACCGGGCTCAGTGGCTCAGCCTGTAATCCCGCGCCTTTGGGAGGCTGAGGTGAGTGGATTGCCTGAGCCCGCGGGTTCGAGACCCGCCTGGGCAGCGAGACCTCATCTCTACAATCAATCAAAAAATCAGCCAGGCGTGGTAGTGCATGCCTGTAATTCCACTACTCGGAAGGCTGAGGCGGAAGGATC
>NW_007260362.1:158225-160315 GCF_000164805.1 Carlito syrichta
AAAAAAAAAAAAAAAAAAGAATAGCCATTCAGACTAGAGTAACTTGATATCTTATTGTGGTTTTCATTTGCATTTCTCTGATAATTATTGAATTGCTGACACTAGCATGCCGTCATACCTGGCCAATTTTTTGATTTTTTTTTTGAGTCCCTCTGTTGCTCAGCCTGGAGTGCAGTCGCGAGCTCATGGCTACCACAGCCACCATCTACTGGGCTCAGGTGATTCTATCACCTCAGCCTTCCAAGTAGCTGGAACTACAGGCACACACCACCATACCTGGCTAATTTTTTGATTTATTGTAGAGATGAAGTCTTGCCAAGTTGCCCAGGCTGGTGTCCAACTCCTAGCATCAGGCAATCCTCTTGCCTCCACCTCCCAAATTGGCATGAGGCACTGCACCTGGCCACATTCTTTTGTAGAGATGAAGTCTCACTATGCTGCCTAGCCTGGTCTTGAATTTTGGGGCTCAAACTATCCTCTCACCTTGGCCTCCCAAACTGCTGTGATTATGGGCATGAGCCATCATACCCAACCTTGCCGACTTTTTCTTTTTTTTGAGTTGGAGTGTCATTCTGTCAACCAGGCTGGAGTGCAGTGGCACACTCACAGCCACCGCAGTTTCGACCTGCTGGGCTTAGGTGATCCTTCCACCTCAGCCTTCCAAGTAGCTCGAACTATAGAGGCACGCCACCATGCCTGGGTAGTTTTTTAGTGATTTATTGTAGAGACGAGGTCTCACAAAGTTGCCCAGGCTAGTCTCGAACCCCTGGGCTCAGGCAATCCTCTCACCTTGGCCTCTCAAAGTGCTGGGATTACAGGCTGAGCCACCAGGTCAAGCCATGGGATGTTTTTCCATTTGTTTGCGTCATCTTCAATATCTCTCATTGTGTTTTGTAGTTTGTAGTTCTCCTTGTGTAGCTCTTTCAACTTGTTGGTTAAATTTATTCTTAGGTATTTTATTATTATTATTGTTAAATGATTGTAAATGGGGTTGCCTTCTTGATTTTTTCCTCAGTTAGTTCATTATTCGTGCATAGAAATGCTACTGATTTTTGTGTTGATTTTGTATTCTACAACCTCATTGAATTTATTCATCAATCTAAGAGTATTTTTGGTGAAATCTTTTAATTTTTTTATATGTAAGACCTGAGCATTAGCAAAGAGAGATAATTCGATCCTCTTTTCCAATTTAGACGCCTTTTATATCCTTCTCTTCTGATTGCTTTAGCTAGGATTTTGTACTATGTTGAATAGTAGTAGTGAAAGTGAGCATTCTTGTCTCATTCCAGCTCTTAGAGGAAAGATTTTTTTTTTAAATTCAGAGCTGGGTGCAGTAGCTCAAGCCTATAATCCCAGTGCTTTGGGAGGCCGAGGTGAGAGGATTGCCTGAGTCCAGGGGTTTGAGACCAGCCTGGACAACTTGGTGAGACCTCGCCTATACAATAAATAAAAAAGTTAGCTGGGTGTAGTGGTAAGCACCTGTAGTTCCAGCTACTTGGAAGGCTGAAGCAGAAGGATTGCCTGAGCCCAGCAGGTAGAGGCTGCAGTGGCTGTGAGTGTGCCATTGTACTCCAGCCTGGGCAACAGAATGAGACTCCAATTCAAGAAAAAAATATTCAGTATGATGTTAGCTCTGGATTTGTTGTATATAGCTTTTATTATTCTAAGGCACGTTTCTTCTATACCTGTCATATTGTTAATTATTATGAAAATAATATTATGTTAAGTATGTTCCTGTCACTGTTAATTGTTGAGTGTTTTTTTTTATCATGAAGGGATGCTGAATTGTATCAAATGCTTTTTCTGCATCTACTGAGATGATCACATGGTTTTAACTTTCATTCTGTTGATGTGATATATAACATTTATTGATTTATATATGTTGAATAATCCTTGCATCCCTGGTATAAATCCCACTTGACTGTGCTGTATTATCTTTTTAATGTGCTTTTGGATTCAATTTTCTAGTATTTTGTTGAGGATTTTTGCATCTATGTTCATTGGGGATATTAGCCGGTAGCTTTCTTTCTGTTCTTTTCTTTTCTTTTCTTTTTTTTTTTTTTGAGTTGGAGTCTCACTCTGTCGCCCAG
>NW_007260362.1:160658-167886 GCF_000164805.1 Carlito syrichta
TCTGTCCCCCAGACCGGAGTGCGGTGGCCGCTCCCGGCCACCGCAGCCTCGACCTGCTGGGCTCCCGCGATCCTTCCAACTCAGCCTTCCAACTAGCTGGAACGACAGGCGCGCGCTACCGTGCTCGGCTCATTTTTTTGATTTATTGTAGAGATGAGGTCTCCCCAAGTGGCCCAGGCGGGTCTCGAACCGGCAGGCTCAGGCAATCCACTCACAGCCTCCCAAGGCGCGGGATTACAGGCTGAGCCACCGAGCCCGGGTTTTTTCTTTCTTTCTTTCTTCTCCCTCCCTCCCTCTCTTTTGTTATTTCCTTACCTAATTTTGATATAGGGTGATGCTGGCCTATGTAGAATGAGTGAGAAAGAAATCCCACTTCCATTCTTGTGAATAATTTCACAAGGATTGATATTAGTTCTTTGTACATTAGGTATAATTTTGCTGTGAAACCATCAAGTCCTGGCCTTTTCTTTTTTGGGAGACTTTTTATTACTGATTCAATATTACTACTCACTCTTGGTCAGTTAAAGTTTTCTATATTTTCCTGATTCAACCTTGGCAGGTTGTAGGTTTCCAGAAATTAATTCATTTCTGCTAGTTTTTCCAGTTTGTCAGCACATGGTTGTTCATAATAGCAGCTGATGATCATTTGTATTTCTGTGGTATCAATTGTAATGTCTCCTTTTTCATTTCTGATTTTGTATATTTGGGTTTTCTGACTTCTTTTTTTGGTTAGTATAGGTAGCAGTTTATTATTTTTGTTTATTTTTTCAAAAATGTCAGTTTTTCTTTTGATTATTTTTTAAAGTTTCTATTTTATTTAACTGCTCTGATTTTTTTTTATTGTTTCTTTTCTTCTGCTAAATTTGCAACTTTTCTACTCATTTTTTTTTTAAGCCTGTCGTCCAGGCTGGAGGGCAGTGGCACACTTCCGGCCATCGTAGCCTCGATCTGCTGGGTTCTGGTGATCCTTCTACCTCAGCCTTCCAAGTAGCTGGAACTACTGCCTGGCTAATTTTTGATTTATTGTACAGACAAGGTCTCACCAAGTTACCCGGGTGGGTCTTGAACCCGCGGGCTCAGGCAATCCACTTGCCTAGGCCTCCCAAACTGCTGGAATTAGAGGCTGAGCCACCAAGCCCAGCCTTTTCTACTATTTTTATATAGTTTTTCTCTCTTTTTTGTAGGGAGGGGTTTCTCTGTGTTGCCCAGGCTGGTCTTGAACTTCTGACCTTTCAAAGTGCTAGAATTATAAGCATGAGCCACTGCGCCTGGCCAATGTAAACTTTTATTGCTATACTTCTCTTTTAGCACTTATTTTGCTGTATCTTACAGATTTTAGTTTGTTTACATTTTTATTTTTTCAAGAAATTTAAAATTTTCAACTTAAAATTTTTGTTGACCCAATGGTCATCCAGAAGCTTGATGTTTAATTTCCATGTATTTGCATAGTTTTCAAAGTTCTTGATATTGGTTTCTGGTTTTATTCCATTGTGGTTTGAAAAGATACTTGATATGATGTCAATTTTTAAAAATTTGTTGAAATCTGTTTTCAACAATGTGTGACCTAATATATGGCTTAGCCTGGAGGAATGTTGGCTAGAATGATCTGTAAATGTCTGCTAGGTCCATTTAGTCTAAAGTCCGGTTTAATTCCTTGTTGATTTTCTTTCTATCTAATACTGAGAATGGGGTGTTGAAGTTCCACACTGTTATTGTATTGAGGTCATTCTCTCTTTTTATTTATTTTTATTTTATTTTATTTTTACTTTTTGAGTTGGAGTCTCACTCTGTCGCCCAGACTGGAGTGCAGTGGCCACTCCCGGCCACCGCAGCCTCGACCTGCTGGGCTCTGGTGATCCTTCTGCCTCAGCCTTCCAAGTAGCTGGAACTACAGGCGTGCACTACCACGCCTGGCTGATATTTTATTTATTGTAGAGACGAGGTCTCGACAAGTTGCCCAGGCGGGTCTCGAACCTGCAGGTTCAGGCAATCCACTCGCCTTGACCTCCCAAAGTGCTGGGATTGCAGGCTGAGCCACAGAGCCCGGCCTCATTCTCTCTTTTTAGATCTAGTAGTATTTGCTTTATGAATCTGGTTGCTATGATGTTGGGCACATACAGACTTAACACCGTGATATCCTCTTGCTAGATTGATCCCTTTATTATTATATAATGACTTTCTTGTCTTTTTAAATTTTGTTGTTGTTGTTGACTTAGAGTCTGTTTTATCTGATACAAGTATAGGTACTACTGCTCGGTTTTTATTTTCACTTGCATGAAATACCTTCACCATCCCTTTACTTTCTGTCTATCCTGGTGATGTGCCTTAACTGGTAATATGTATTTCTTGTAAGCAACATTCAGTTATACTACATCTTTTTTTTTTGAGTTAGAATCTCACTCTGTCACCCAGACTGGAGTGCAGTGGCTGCTCCCGGCCACCGCAGCCTTGACCTGCTGGGCTCCGGCGATCCTTCCGCCTCAGCCTTCCAAGTAGCTGGAACTACAGACATGCGCTACCATGTCTGGCTATTTAAAAAAAATTTTATTGTAGAGACGAGGTATTGCCAAGTTGCCCAGGCTGGTCTCGAACCCGCAGACTCAGGCAATCCACTCGCCTCAACCTCCCAAAGTTCTGGGATTACAGGCTGAACCACCGAGCCCGACCTGCAGGGTTTTTTTCATTTGTTTGTTTTTGTGTTTTTTCCCCCCAGTATCATCACATTGTTTTCTAGCCTGCAAGGTTTCTGCTGAGAAATTCACTGTAAGTATGATGTGGTTTCCTTTATAGATGCCTTATTTTGTTGTTTTTAAGATTCAGTCTTTGACTTTATACAATCTAATTATAATGTGCCAT
Source organism: Carlito syrichta (assembly GCF_000164805.1). NCBI lineage: Eukaryota > Metazoa > Chordata > Mammalia > Primates > Tarsiidae > Carlito > Carlito syrichta. The sequence continues at coordinate 163,515 of NW_007260362.1, forward strand.
GAAGAAGATTTTTTTGCATTTTATCTACCTGGGTATCACTGTGCCTCTTGCATGTCTATATCTCTTTCTAGGCTTGAGAAATTTTCATCTATTATCTTATTAAATTGATTTTCTAATCCTTTTATTTTTTTCTTCACCCTTGGGGATACTGATAATTTGTGTACTTGGTAATTTTATGCTGTCCCAAATGTCACAAAGGATTTACTCATTATTATATTATATTATATTATTATTATTTGAATTGGAGTCTCACTCCTTTGCCCAGGCTGGAGTGCAGTGGCATGCACGCTAATGGCCACCCCAGCGTCGAACTGCTGGGCTCCATGATCCTTCCACCTAAGCCTTCTGAGTAGCCAGAACTACAGAAGCGCACTACCACACCCGGCTATTTTTTATTTTATTGTGGAGACGAAGTCTCGCCAAGCTGCCCCAGCTGGTCTTGAACCCGTGGGCTCAGGCAATCAACTCGCCTCGACCTCCCAAAGTGCTGGGATTTACTCATTTTAAAAGTTTTATATATATATATATTTTTATATTTATTTATTTATTTTTTTTTTTGAGTTGGAGTCTTACTGTTGCCCAGACTGGAGTGCAGTGGCTGCTCCCGGCCACTGCAGCCTCGACCTGCTGGGCTCTGGCGATCCTTCCGCCTCAGCCTTCCAAGTAGCTGGAACTATAGGCACACGTTACCACGCCCGACTCATTTTGATTTATTGTAGAGATGAGGTCTCACCTGCCCAGGTGGGTCTTGAACCCACGGGCTCAGGCAATCCACTCACCTCAGCCTCCCAAAGGCGCGGGATTACAGGCTGAGCCACCAGGACCGGCTTAAAAGTTATATTTTTACACTTATTTTTTTCTGACTGGGTTATTTCAAATGATTTTTCTTCCAGCTATGAGATTCTTTCTTCAGCCTGATTGAGTCTATTGTTGAGACTGCTAAATATATTTTGTATTTCTTTCAGTGAATTCTTCAGCTCTAGAATTTCTATTTAGTTTTTCTTAAAATATCTATCTCTTTGGTAAACTTCTATTTCATATCATTCATTGTTTTTCTGATTTCTTTTTATTGTTTTTCAGAAATCTCTTTTTGTTTTTGAGTTGGAGTCTCACTCTGTCGCCTAGGCTCGAGTACAGTGGCACATTCACAGCCACTGCAGCCTCCACCTCCTGGGCTCTGGCAATTCTTCTACCTCAGCCTTCTGAGTGGCTGGCACTACACGCACGTGCTACCACATCCGGCTATGCAGAAATCTCTTGTATCTCACTGAGCTGCTTTAAAATCAATCTTTTGAATTCTTTATCTGGTTTTTCAGAATTTTCTTTTTGTTAAAGGTCTATTCCTGGAGCATTATTGTCTTCCTCTGGAGGTGTCATGTTTCCTTGACTTTTCATGTTTCCTGTGTCCTTATGTTGATATCTGTTCGTCTGATGTAGTAGCTGTTCCCATTTTTGAATTTACTTTAATAGAGATGGCTTTTCTTTCTTTTCTTTTTTTTTTTTTTTTGAGTTGGAATCTCATTCTGTCGCCCAAGTTGGAGTACAGTGGCATGCTCCTGGCCACCGCAGTCTCGACCTGCTGGGTTCAGGCAATCCTTCCACCTCAGCCTTCCAAGTAGCTGGAACTACAGGTGCACGCTACCATTCCCGGCTAATTTTTGATTTATTGTAGAGACGAGGTCTTGCCAAGTTGCCTGAGTGGGTCTTGAACCTGCGGAAACAGGCAATCCTCCCGCCTTGGCCTCTCAAAATGCTGGGATTACGGGCTGAGCCACCGAGCCCAGCCCGAGGTGGCTTTTCGCTGAAGATGTGTCTATGGTGTTTTTTTCTGTAGGGCACTTTGACTTTGATTCTCATTGCATGGAGTAGTGTAGTCTCTATAATTTCATTGACTGTTAACAGTCATTTTTGCTTTCTTTGCTTTCCTCAGAGAATCAGGGTGCAGCTATTAGTGGAGGCTGTGGTGAAGTTGTGCTGGAATCTGAGAAGCCAGATTCTTCACTCTAAGGTACCAGTTGTGGCTGTGATGGGCTGAACCTGCCTATCTTTGTACCCCAGGGTGGCGTAGGCTGGCACCTATGTTGGCAATTAACCAGGGGTTCAATTCTTGGACCTCCATGTGGCTTACTTGAATGTTGGTATTGGCAGTGGTGGGCCAAGTAGGGGATAGGATTCATTTTTTTTGGAGTTGGAGTCTCACTCTGTCACCCAGACTGGAGTGCAGTGGCCGCTCCCGGCCACTGCAGCCTCGACCTGCCGGGCTCTGGTGATCCTTCTGCCTCAGCCTTCCAAGTAGCTGGAATTACAGGCAAGTGCTACCATGCTACCAATTTATTTTTATTTTTTAAAATTTATTGTTTAGATGAGGTCTCATTGCCCAGGCGGGTCTCGAACCCGCGGGCTCAGGCAATCCACTCACCTCTGCCTCCTAAAGCACGGGATTACAGGCTGAGCCACCGAGCCCGGCTGGGGAGAGGATTCTTGAGTCACTGAGCAGATGGTGTGGTAAGAGTAATGACAGTACCCATGGCAGGAGGATCCTCTGAGTTTTGAGCTGTATGGGCTGGTGTTGGTGGTGACTGCAGTGCAGTATTGCTCCCCAAAATCTCAGACAGGTTGCTCTCAGGCTCTCTTGCTTTCTGCAGCGGCAGTGCCACAGCACCATGCAGAGAGAAGGGACACTACCTTCACATGTAAGTCCAGACATGGAGAACATGCCTTCAGGGAGGTCGCAGTCATCACTCACGATCACAGACACGTAGCTCTCCACTCACTCGCTTCAGTCTACAGTGACAGCAGGAGCAAGTATGTGGAGGGTGAGGAAGGGTTCTGTTCTCTACATAAGACCCAGACACAGAGGCTGCTCTGCCAGTGGGCAGGGATTTTACACTTTGCTTGTAGCCAAGCAGAATTTATGCTGCTCCTGGAGGCAGGGTCCCTTCTCACAGCTCCAGACTGGGAGCTCTTGAGCTCTGGAAAGAGTGTGCTTTGGTTTCCTTTGTCTCAGGGGCTGCTTTTTTGTTGTGCTGTGCCATCCTTTCCCAAGGGAGCTGAACTCCCTGTGGACTAGAGTATTGGAGACCCTGTAGTTCCTTAGGGTCCAGCCAGTGCTGGGCTACTGCACCCCACCTAGTGGCTGCTGGGAAGAGTCAGCGGGAGCTCCTGGGATGTGGAGATGTGGGGGCTGTTTTTCCTAAGGCAGGATGGAGTTCCCTAACAGCTGCGTTCCTGAAATGATGCCCTAACACAATTGTTTAGATCTGGGTGAGAGGTGAGTGACCCAATGTGGGTTTTTTGTCTGCTACAATACCCTCACCGGCTCTCCAAACCATCACCCACACTACTGCCAGGGTTCATGTGGGTAGAGGATAGAAAGGCTCTCATGTAGTTTGAGTTGCAGCGGCCTGTGGTGAGGATGTGAATTGCTTAAGTTCTCTCACTTACTCTTTCCTCACAATCCCGGCCCCTCCAGGCTCCTGGCTGATCTTGGCCAAGCTGTTTGCCAACTTTGTTTCATCTCAATGTGTTCCATTCACTGAACTAAAATAGATGATCTAAAAACATTCCGTCAGTTGACATACAAGTAGTTTTTCACCAGCCACTTGCTTCCTTCTTCTTCTGTCTCAGGTGTTTTCTGTGAGTTCACCACTAAACTTTAGTGTTTTCCCCATTCAATTTTAGGTATGATTGTCTATTTATTTATTTATTTATTTGAGTTGGAGTCTCACTCTGTCACCCAGACTGGAGTGCAGTGGCCGCTCCCGGCCACCGCAGCCTTGACCTGCTGGGCTTCGGTGATCCTTCCGCCTCAGCCTTCCAAGTAGCCGGAATTACAGGCATGCGCTACCACGCCTGGCTGATTTTTTTTTATTTATTGTAGAGATGAGGTCTCGCCGCCCAGGCAGGTCTTGAACCTGCAGGCTCAAGCAATCCACCCACCTCAGCATCCCAAAGGCGCGGGATTACAGGCTGAGCCACTGAGCCCGGCGATTGTCTATTTATAATGTTGGTTCTTCTTTCTGGAGAAGGTGGGTATCTGATATCTCTAGCCAGCTATCTTTTCTGATTATTTTATTTTATTTATTATTATTTTTTGAGTTGGAGTCTCACTCTGTCTCCCAGACTGGAGTGCAGTGGCCGCTCCTGGCCACCGCAACCTCCACCTGCTGGGCTCTGGTGATCCTTCCGCCTCAGCCTTCCAAGTAGTTGGAACTACAGGCATGCGCTACCACGCCCGGCTAATTTTTGATTTATTGTAGAAATGAGGGCTCGCCAAGTTGCCCGGGTGGGTCTCGAACCCGCGGTCTCAGGCAATCCACTCACCTCAGCCTCCCAAAGGCGCGGGATTACAGGCAGAGCCACCGAGCCCGGC
>NW_007260362.1:168454-171002 GCF_000164805.1 Carlito syrichta
TTGCCGGAGCCCAGCAGCTCGAGGCTGTGGTGGCCAGGAGCGGCCACTGCACTCCGGTCTGGGTGACTGAGTGAGACTTCAACTCAAAAAAAATTAAAAAAGAAACCAACAGGAAATAGATGGCAAGCTCAAGTGGGACAGCTGAGAAAATTGATTAGAAGGACTATTTATAACATTTTGTCTATAGTTAAGGGAAACTGGCAAAGGATGATCCAGCATATCAAGGCTAGCCAAAGCAGAGCTGTGGAGGAAATAGTTGGTGGCTAGGGCTCCAACAGCAAGAGGAGAAATCGGTTATTGGAACCAGAGAGTCTCAGGAGAGTGACCCAGCAGCCGCTATGGCTATACGTGGAAAAACAGCCACCACCAACCTGCAACTGGCCTGGTGAGAAGAATGCCTGAAAAATCAGTACTAGTGATCATAATCTCCTGCTCTCCTGTGTCCTGTTTTACGTTCCACCTGCCAAATCCAGTCCAAAGTAAGAGGGCATCCCTAAAGCCTAACATGCAACCTGCTCAGGAAGAGTGGTGGAGGGAGGTTGAAGATTTGAACTTGCATAGGCTGTAGATTCTTTTTTTTTTTTTTTCAGTTGGAGTCTCACTCTGTTGCCCAGACTGGAGTGCAGTGGTACGCTCCTGGCCACCGCAGACTTGACCTACTGAGCTCTGGTGATCCTTCCATTTCAGCCTTCCAAGTAGCCAGAACTATAGGCACGTACTACCACACCCAGCTAATTTTTGATTTATTGTAGAAAAGAGGACTCACCAAGTTGCCCAGGCTGGTCTCAAACCCATGGGCTCAGGCAATCCACTCACCTCGGACTCCCTAAGTGCTGGGATTACAGGCTGAACCACCAAGCCCAGCCAGGCTGTAGATTCTCATTCTTTTCCTTCTTATGCACACAAGGTATAAGGCAGTACATTACAATATGCTCACTGTATCTCAGAGATACTTTCTTCTTTTTCCTCCTTTCTCAACCTCCCAAGTAGCTGGGACTACAGATACATGCCACTGTACCTGGTGTCAGAGATATTTTCAAATTGCTTCAAGAATAATTCCCCATTCATTTTTGCCACTGCATACACATGTTTTCTGTGTATCATAACTTGTCTAATTAGTCCCTTGTTTCTGTTACAATGAATAGCCTGGTATACACATCATTTTAAAATTATGCACTTATGGATGCGGGATACATTCCCAGAAACTGAATTGCTAAGTTAAAGGGATCTACATTAATAATTTTGATTGTAACAAGTAGCTCTTCACCGGGGTTGTGTCCATTTAAACTGCTATCAATCCTGTGCCTGTTTTCCATAGCCTTGCCAGCAGAATGTGTTATTACTTTTTTGCATTTTGCCATCTATAGAGGGGGAAATAGCATCTCAGAATAGTTTTGATTTGCAATTCTTTCATTATAAGCAAGGTTAAGTAATTCTTCATAAATTTACAGTTATTTGTACTTCCTTTTCTGTGAACAGTCTGTTCTCATTTGCACATTTTTCCACTGATTTGTTGATATTTCTCTCTCTCTCTTTTTTTTTTTTGATTTGGAGTCTCACTGTGTCACCCAGGCTGGAGTGCAGTGGCACACTCACAGCCACCCCAGCATCGACCTGCTGGACTCAGGTGATCCTTCCGTTTCAGTCTTCCAAGTAGCTGGAACTACAGGTGCGCACCACCACGCCTGGCTAATTTTTGATTTATTGTAGAGACGAGGTGTCGCCAAGTGGCACCAGTTGGTCTTGAGCCCGTGGACTCTGGCAATCCACTCGCCTCAGCCTCCCAAAGTGCTGGGATTACAGGCTTGAGCCCTGATGCCTGGCCGGTATTTCTCTTTTTGATGTCTAGAAACAACTTAAATATTAGAGAGATACTTGCTTCTTTGGCAATATTAACTGCAAAGATTTTTTTCCCAGGATGTCATTCATCTTGGCTTGTCTCCCCTCTACTCCTCCTCATGTAGAAGCTTTGCTTGTTTTTATATAATGGAATTTGGCAATTAGCTAATTTTTTAAATGGCTGTTAAACATAGCTAGTAAGGCCTTTACTACTTTAGAGTTATAAAATAATTTCTATATGCTCTTTTTAGAACTTGCATATAGAGTTATAAAATAACTTCTATATGCTCTTTTTAGAACTTGCATGCCTTCACATTTTTTCTTTAAATCTTTGATCCACTTGATAATTTCTTGGAGTAAGATGTAAGATATGGTTCCAACTTAATTTTTTCCCACAGACATTAACCAGTAGTTCTAATACTATTTATGGAGTAATCATTCATCCCCACAGATTTGAGATGTATCACTTGCTATAGTAAAAATTTGTGTGTATATATATTTGTATTTTGAGTTGGAGTCTCACTCTGTCTCCCAGGCTGGAGTGGAGTGGCACACTCCCGGCTACCGCAGTGTCGACCTGCCGGGCTCTGGTGATCATTCCACCTCAGCCTTCCAAGTAGCTGGAACTCCAGGCGAGTGCTACCATGCCTGACTGGTTTTTGATTTATTGTAGAGATGAGGTCTCGCCAAGTTGCCCAGGCGGGTCTCG
>NW_007260362.1:171390-175273 GCF_000164805.1 Carlito syrichta
TCCAAAAAAAAAAAAAAAGAAGCTGAAAAGAAGCTTAGAGTTTAATTTAAAAGTTTTCAAGAATGCTTTGTGGGCAAGATAAAATGCATCTGTAAGCCTGATTCAGCCCATACTTTACAGATTTTTAGGTTAGAAAACAAGTGAGTGACCAGGTGTGGTGGCTCATGCCTGTAATCTCATCATTTTGGGAGGTGCAGTCGAGAGATTTGCCTGAATCCAGTGGTTCCAGACCAGTCTGGACAACTTGGCAAGCCCTCGTCTCTACAATAAATTAACGCCAGACGTGGTGGTGTGAGCCTGTGGTTCCAGCTACTTGGAAGGCTAAGGCGGGGAAGAATCACCTGAGTCTAGTGGGTTGAGGCTGCGGTAGCCATAAGCATGCCACTGTGTTTCAGTCTGGGCAACAGAGTGAGACTCCGACAAAGAAAGAAAGAGAAAGAAAGAAAGAAAGAGAGAGAGAGAGAGAGACAGAGAGAGAGAGAGAGGGAGGGAGGGAGGGAGGGAAAGAAAAGAAAAGGAAAGAGAGAGAGAGAGAGAGAAAGAGAAACAAAGAAAGAAAAGAAAGAAAGAAAGAAGGAAAGGAAAAAAGAAAGAAAGAAAGAAAGAGGGAGGGAGGGAGGGAGGGATAGAAAGAAAGAAAAGAAAAGAAAAGAAAAAGAAAGAAGGAAAGGAAAAAAGAAAGAAAGAAAGAAAGAAAGAAAGAAAGAAAGAAAGAAAGAAAGAGGAAAACCAGCAGTGAGGTTTTATGTTGTGCTTAAAATCATGCTACACTGGCCATGATTCAGTGTAGGAAGAAGAAGGACACAAGGGTCATGGGAGGTGGGAGAGAAAGCTGAAAGGGAAGAGAAGGGTCAATTTGACCCAATTATTCTGAGATAGTTGCCTCAGGCCGATCTCTTAATTAATTAATTAAAGCAGTTGTCCAACAATTGCTTTTAAAGCATTTTTCTAGGTATTAGTACCCGGGCTGTGACTTTAAGTCATGACTGTGAACTTTGAGTTTCTCCAGGAAGGACTGCTCTTTTCTTTGGGCTCTTATTTCTCTACTTTTGTTGCCCTATCAATCTGAGAACCCTCCGTGTTTGTAGTCTGTTGAATTGTATTCTTTTTTTGTTGTTTCTAGAGCCATTAGGAATCCATTTACTTAAAAGCATTTCTGGTGGCTCAGCCTGAAATCCCAGTACTTTTGGAGGCCGAGGTGAGTGGATTGCCTGAGTCCGCGGGTTCGAGACCAGCCTAGGCAACTTGGCGAGACCTCGTCTCCACAGTAAAATTAAAAAAAAAAAATAACTGGGCGTGGTAGCACATGTCTGTAGTTCTGGCTACTCGGAAGGCTGAGGCAGAAGGATCGCTGGAGCCCAGAAGATTGACACTGGGGTCGCTGTGAGTGTGCATGCCACTGCACACCCTGGGCGAAGGAGTGAGACTCCAACTCAAAAAAAATAAAAAGTATTTCTTCTATCATTACAGTGGGATTTTGAACTGGATGGTGAATAGCTACATATTCGCATTCCATCATCGTTGAAAAAGTTATTATGAAATATAAAGCATGATATTATGAATAATAATGTACATAGAATGACTTAGTACATAAAATGGTTCAACCAGTATTCATTTCTCCAGTTGTTTCCAAAATAGCTTTTACCATTGCTGAGTGTGACGTAGACGCCAATCTTGGTCTGTACATTGTTTTTGGTCATCATGTTTTATGTCTCTTGAGCTTCTTTGAATCTAGAATACCTCCGTCCCCTTTTCTTTTCTTTTTTTTGACTTGGAATCTTACTCTGTTGCCCAGGCTGGAGTGCAGTGGCACACTCACGGCGCTGCAGCCTCAACCTGTTGGACTCAGGTGATCCTTCCATCTCAACCTTCCAAGAAGCTGGAACTATAGATGCATGCTACCATGCCTGGCTTATTTTTTTTATTTTTATTGTAGAGATGAGGTCTTGCCAAGTTGCCCAGCCTGGTCTCGAACCCCTGAGCTCAGGCAGTCCTCTTGCCTCTGCCTCCCAAAGTGTTGGGATTACAGGCTTAAGCCACTGCATCTGGCCCCCGCTTTCTTTTTATGACATTGTCTAGTTGTAGGTCATAACCTTGTAGAAACCGGGTCAACCGTCTTGTAAAAATGTCCCAAATTCTGCATTTACCTGGTTGCTTCCATGTGGCAGGGTTTCACTTTTTTTTTTTTTTAATAAATGACATTTATTTATTTATTTTTAGTTTATTTATTTATTTGTTTTTATACAGACAGGGTCTCACTATGTTGCCTAGGCTGGTCTCAAACTCTTGGGCTCAAATGATCCTTCTGCCTCGGCCTCCCAAAGTGCTGGGTTTGCAGGCATGAGCTACCGTGTCTGGCCGCTTGTTTTTCTAACCCCTGTATTTCCTGTAAACTAGAAGTGAGAGCTAAAAGTCTCATAAGGTTCAGCTTAAACATTCTGGGCAAGAATACATCATAGATGATGCAGTTGACTTCCCATTGTATTGAGAGACCCAAGAGATTAAAAAAAAAAAAAAAAAAACACTCTAAGAGAACTATTACTATATGAATTCCTACCCCACGTTCACTGTATTTGTTTGCAGTGTTTGTACTTAGAATTTTGTTAAGTTTAATTTTTGTTTGTCTCATAAAATAACCGATTGCTTCCGCAACTGCTGCTAGCAGTATGTGAATGTCAAGTAATAAACCCCTCCCGGACATTCCTTTGCTTAGCCTGCCTGCTGACATTCCACTCTTCTCATTTAGCAGCTCCCCCGTCAATCACAGGTAGCTGAGCGGACCAGACCAATCCCAAGTGCCCCCGTACCCATTAGGAGAAATTAACCTATCATGTAAAAACAAGTTTAAAGTTATTTCCCCTCCCTCTGTAATGATGTATAAAAACTGCTTGCCATGCTGGATCGGGGCTCTCGTCCCTGAAGCTGCTGCTTTGGGCGTGAGCCCAGACTCGAGCCTGAATAAAGACCCTTGTGTGTTTGCATCAGAGCTGGCTCTTTGTTGGTCTCTCAGATTCTGAAATTTGGGTTTAACATTTGGAGGCCCCAGCGAGATTTTTTTTTTATTCCAGAGACCTCCAACCTCAGCCTGTAGGGTCTCCATATGGGGGAGTGCACTATATTGTCTGTCTGTTTGCTTAATTGTTACTCATTGTTAGCGCGCTTCTTGTAAGATATTGATATCCATTTTATAAGGCTGAAATAAGGTAGAGCGGATGCGCTCTAGGACCCTCCCAGTCAGAGGTCTTGGGAGACGTCTCTCGATCTCAGAGGGAGCCTAGGCGTTTGAAAGCGCAGGCACAGAGGGGGTCCAGGTGCGAGAGGCGTGGACTCAGTAGCTCTCGGACGCAGTGGCGGTCTGAGAGAGGAGGTCGTCTGGTATGCCCCCATTCGGAGGATAGCGCTGTCCTCATATCTGAAGGTAGCCCAGCACCAAGAGGTGTGGGCTTGCCTTCAGATCGGTTTTGTCTTTGTCTCTACGGCCATAGGAAAGTATATTTTTGTGTTGGTTGCATTTTTTTTAAATTTTATTTTATCTGCTGTTTATATGTGTGTTACTGTGAACGGAAAACATGGGACAGAGACTGACTCTAACTTTTGGCTGATTATTTCTTGGATGTAAAGTAAAGCTGATAATCTGAATGAAATCATTTGCAAAAAAAAGGCCGTCCTTCAATGTAAAATGGCCACCTGAGAGCACTTTCTCACTGTTTTGCTTTGCAGGTTAAGCATATTATCTTCCTGATTTCCATTATAGCCACCCAAATCAGGTACGTAACTGATAAGCCCCCCCCACCCCACCCCCGTGGGCAAAATCTTTTCTTCCACCCAAACAGGGCCGACGCTCAGAGTCCTGGCCTCACAGGAAACAAAGCCTGGCCTGGGC
>NW_007260362.1:175293-182097 GCF_000164805.1 Carlito syrichta
GGGGCTCTCGTCCCTGAAGCTGCTGCTTTGGGCGTGAGACCAGACTCGAGCCTGAATAAAGACCCTTGTGTGTTTGCATCAGAGCTGGCTCTTTGTTGGTCTCTCAGATTCTGAAATTTGGGTTTAACAGTATCCCCTCAGATGCACATAATGTTCATTCCATTGAATAGTGATGCTAATTTTCAGTGATGCTCTTCTCAAGCCTGTTGTTCATTCTGAGACCTCTTTGCTGAGCCCAATGTAGTATCCCGTTTTGTGTATCATGTTGCCTCATTTTTGTTGTTGCTGTATTTCCTTTATTTTGCTGAAGCATACTTCCCAGTGCTTCTTAAGAAGGGTCACATGAGGTAAATTTTTGGCATGTCTATAACTGTCTTTATTTTATCTTCACAGTTAATTTGTAATTTAATATAGGATTTGGCAGGCATGGTTCCTTAAACATTCTGAAGTAATTGTCCTAACACTTTTCGGTGTTGCTGTTGAGAATTAAACATCCTTTTGATTTTCTGTCCTTTGTGACTTGCTTTTCCTTTCTGAAAGCGTTTGGAATCTTTTATTTACTTTGTTTCCCCCAAATTTTATAATACGCTAAGGTGTGGGGCATTTTGTTTGTTTGTTTGTTTGTTTTGAGTTGGAGTCTCACTCTGCTGCCCAGGTTGAAATGCAGTGGCACTCTCATGGCCACCACAGCCTCAACTTGCTGGGCTCAGGCTACCCTTCTGCCTCAGCCTTCCAAGTAGCTGGAATTACAAGTGCATGCCACCATGCACGGCTAATTATATATTTTTTTATTTTATTGTAGAGATGAGGTCTCACCGAGTTGCTCAGGCTGTTCTTGAACCCTGGGCTCAGGCAATCCTCTTACCTCAGCCTCCCAAATTGTTGGAGTTATAGGTATAAGCCACCGCGCCTGGCGCATGGGTCATTTTCATTTGTTTAATTGAGAATAAATTAAACAAATGAAATGGGAGTTCTTTTAAACTGGAGACATACTCTTGTAGTTTGGATTTTTAAAAAAATTAGTGTTTTGTTAATTTGACTCTTGACCGGGCTTGATGGCTCAGCCTGTAATCCCAGCACTTTGGGAGGCTGAGGCGAGTGGATTGCCTGAGTCCGTGGGTTCGAGACCCACCTGGGCAATTTGGCGAGACCTTGTCTCTACAATAAAATCAAATTAGCCAGGTGTGATAGTGCGTGCCTATAATTCCGGCTACTGGGAAGGCTGAGGCAGAAGGATCCCCGGAGCCCAGCAGCTCGAGGCTGTGGTGGCCGGGAGCGGCCACTGCACTCCAGTCTGGGTGACAGAGTGAGATTCTAACTCAAACAAACAAACAAACAAACAAATCCTACATTCTTAGAGATTTGCTTCATTTTTCTTGCCCAACCCTTCTATTGAATTTTTAATTTTAGAGTCATACTCTGTATTTTTAAGAACTTTTAATACTCTCAATGTCTTTTTCACAGCATCCTGTTTAGTTTTTATAGGTGAAATATCTTTTGTCTTGCTAAAAAGAATGATAGTTCTAAGAAAATATTTTATTCTGCTTCCTCCCCTATGCCTGTTTTCTCTGGGTTCTAGTGTCTGTGTAAGCCTGTATTTTTCCTATTTGATGATTTCCATAGATGTCTATTTCTTTTCCTTTCTTTTTTTAAAAGTCTGTCATTGTCTGATTATTTCTTTTCTTTTCTTTTCTTTTTTTGAGTTGGTGTCTCCCTCTGTCACCCAGACTGGAGGGCAGTGGCCACTCCCGGCCACTGCAGCCTTGACCTGCTGGGCTCCGGCGATCCTTCCCCCTCAGCCTTCCAAGTAGCCAGAACTACAGGCGCCCGCTACCATACCCAGCTAACTTTTTTTTTTTTTTTAATTGTAGAGATGAGGTCTCACCAAGTTGCCCAGGTGGGTCTCGAACCCGCAGGTTCAGGCAATCCACTCACCTCAGCCTCCCAAAGCGCTGAGATTACAGGCTGAGCCACTGAGCCTGGTTTTTTTTTTCTTTTTTTTTGAGTCAGAGTCTCACTGTATCACCCACACTGGAGTGAAGTGGCAAGTTCACTGCAAAGCCTCGACCTCCTGGGCTCAGGCGATCCTTCTGCCTCAGTCTTCCAAGTAGCTGGATCCACAGGTCCACGCCACAACAAACAGATAATTTTTTGATTTACTGTAGAGATGAGGGAGGTCTTTCCAGGTTGCCCAGGCAGGTCTCGACCCCCTGGGCTCAGGCAATCCTCTGGCTTTCGCCTCCCAAAGTGCTGAGACTACAGGCCTGAGCCACCAGGCCTAGTTGACTATTCTCGATTCATAACAAACAAAACATTTTATGAAAAGGGATTAAGAGGAAGTTAAAGTATAAAAAGGATTTGTATTGGCTAATTATTATTATTGTTATTTTTTGAGTTGGAGTCTTACTCTGTCACCCAGACTGGAATGCAGTGGCCGCTCCCGGCCACCGCAGCCTCCACCTGCTGGGCTCCGGCGATCCTGCAGCCTCAGCCTTCCGAGTAGCTGGAATTATAGGCATGTACTACCATGCCCGACTGATTTTTTAATTTTATTTTATTGTAGAGATGAGGTCTCGCCAAGTTGCCCAGGGGGGTCTCGAACCCGCGGGCTCAGGCAATTCACTCACCTCAGCCTCCCAAAGGTGCGGGATTACAGGCTGAGCCACCGAGCCCGGCTGGCTAATTATTTTTTAACAAAACATTAAATTCTTGAGTGTCCTCTTTCTTTCAATTTCACATATTATTGTCTTTCTAAGGAGAAAATCTAAACACTCTTACTTTTTCTTTCTTTTTTTTTTTTTAATAATGAAAGTATGTTTTCTATGGGTAGATTTAAATTTTAAATTGCCCAACCCTTCTATTGAAGGCCTGAGAGAAAGAGTGTTCTAGAAAGTAGGAGAACAAGAACAAATGGGTGAGAACAAGTTGAGAGCACAGGAGAGAGAGAGAGAGAGAGAGAGAGAGAGAGAGAGAAAAAGAGACAAAGACTCTTCCAGAAGAATGAGTTGCTCTTCTCACCACTACACACACACACATACACACACACATACACACACATACACATCTCACAAATTCCTCATCCTGAAAGTTCAAGCCTCTCTGGGCTGACTCACCACCCCAGCTCTAAATAAACTGCTTGACCTAGTTCTGAAGAGGATTACTTTTAGTCTCAGTCACTCATGGATTATTCCCTTATATGTGCAGTAGCCACCCATCTGATCCACCCCAGGTGACTAATGGACTAAAGTTCTTTCTCCTTACTTCAGACTGGTGACATCAACTTTAGGTAGCCATGAAGTAAAACTATTGAAAAGATTTCCTTATTCCTAGAGCAGGTAAGAGAAACGAAAACAAAGAAATCGAAATGTGTTAGCTGCTTGCAAACCATGACCAAAAGTTAATCTATTCTAAAATAATAATACTTGAGGGACAAGTATCTTGCATGGCAGATAAGGAATGGGGGACCATAAGAACTTTCAAACTGATGGCACGTGGGTGAAGAAAAACATTTTTTAAAAATTATATTGAGGCCCCATAATAGTTCAGTGAGACAAATGGGGCTCATTTTAAACATGAGGACACTGAAGTTCAGAGAAGGTAGATGATATACCTGTGATCACACGGTAATAGCCTAGAACTACAGTGTCCAGTCATTCTAATGTATAGTTTAGTATTCTAACAAGGATGGGCATATGGGCAAAATGTTGGTGCTTCTAAATCTTGCAACAAAGAAATATAGTCAATAGTATCAAAAATCCTCCCCACGACTTTAAAATAAAAAAAATAAAAGTTTTAAGAACTAGTGCGAGGCTTTGGCCTGAGTCATGACAGTGCAGGGAAGGGAAGAGGACTGGTGAACGGATGGCCGCCCCTGACTCTGTCTGTTCCATCTCCCATCCTGTCCTGCTTTATCTGAAATCCAAACTGATGTTCACAGAGAAGCTTCTATGGGAGTCTTGACATTACTGTCACCTCCTGTCATCTCTCCTCTTTTCCTCCTACGTCTGCTTTAGTCTATGTTTTAAGGGTCCCTGGGCCTTTGGAAACGTGAGGGAGTTTTCCTGGTCCTCTGTGTGTAGAGGGCAGGCAACAACAACAAATAAGAAGGAAAATGTAAGTGGGGAGCTTGAGTTGCATTTCCAAGAGGATCACATATGGTGTCACAGGGTAACTGGTAATTGTTTCAGGGAGAAATTTTATGCCTATTTTTAAATTTTAAAAACAACCCATAGTCATGACAAGCCCTGACACGGAAATAAACATGACACTAGTAATTAAGCACAGCTTTCTGAGCTGTATTTCTTTCTTTTTTTTTTTGAGTTGGAGTCTCACTCTGTCACCCAGACTAGAGTGCGGTGGCCGCTCCCGGCCACCACAACCTCGACCTGCTGGGCTCCGGCGATCCTTCCGCCTCAGCCTTCCAAGTAGCCGGAACTGCAGGAGTGTGCTACCACACCCAGCTAATTTTTGATTTATTGTCGAGATGAGGGCTGATTTTGAACCCGCAGCCTCAGGCAACCCACTCACCTAGGCCTCCCAAAGGGCTGGGATTACAGGCTGAGCCACCAAGCCTGGCCCTGAGCTGTATTTCATGATCTTTGGCAAGATAGTGATCCAAGGAAGATACAGTACAGAGATAAGAAAGAATACATCTGTATTTATTGAGCCTGCATGCTATCTGAAAAGCTATAGTAATGTTAAAAATAATAAGTGAAAGCCAGGCTCGGTGGCTCAGCCTGTAATCCCACGTCCTTGGGAGGCTGAGGTGAGTGGATTGTCTGAGCCTGCGGGTTCGAGAGCTGCCTGGGCAGCGAGACCTCATCTCTACAATAAATCAAAAAATCAGCTGGGCATAGTAGCGCATGCCAGTAATTCCGGCTACTTGGAAGGCTGAGGCAGAAGGATCACCGGAGTCCAGCAGGTCGAGGCTCCAGTCTGGGTGACAGAGTGAGACTCCAACTCAAAAAAATAAAATAAAATAAAAATAATAATAATAATAAGTGATTCAAGGCCGGGTGCGGTCGCTCAAACCTGTAATCCCAGCACTTTGGGAGGCCAAGGTGAGAGGATTGCCTGAGTCCAGGAGTTCAAGACCAGTCTGAGCAACTTGGTGAGACCTCCTCGTCTCTACAATACATCAAAAAGTTAGCCAGGTGTGGTGGCTCACATGTATAGTTCTGGCTACTTGGAAGGCTGGAGTGGAAGGATCCCCTGAGCCCAGCAGGTCGAGGCTGCGGTGGCCGTGAGTGTGCCGCTGCACTCCAGCCTGGGCAACAGAGTGAGAGTCTGACTTAAAAACAAAAACAAACAAAAATAAATGATTCAAGGTTCATTGGATACATATAGATAGATGAGACCAAAGGGTAACACTGGTCAAGTAAATTGTGTTTCTATGCATGAAGAAATGTTGTATATTGTAATTCAATTCACGTCAGACATTTATTAGGCGCACACCAGGCACAAACTCTGTTCTAGGGATTAGAGGGAGCGACATAATAAACAAAACACTGTTAAGGAAAACTCCCTGCTGTTTTACATGTATGTTCCTCATTCAGATGATGCAGCTCTTGTGTTGTATTCTGTGTTGTGTCCTCATTGGCTTTATCCTGGTAAAACCTCTCCCTCTCCTTACAGGAGATACACATCTGCCCTAAAACAAGGAGCTGAAAAAATGGAGAAGATAGGCCAGTTCTCGGGCAGAAAGCTGGAACTCAGCTGGCGTTCAGAGCCACAAAGTATAAGCCACATTGCTGTTTATGGACCTAGTTCTGCTTTTATTATTTTGGCGGATAGGCGAGCAGTGTTTTACTCTGGTGCCCAGGCTAAAGTGCAGTGGCATAATCACATTTCACTATAGTCTTTAACTTCAGGGCTCAAGTGATCTTCCCGTGTCAGCCTCCCAAGTAGCTGTGACTACAGGCACGCACCACCATGCCTGACTAATATTTTGAGTATTGTAGAAACAAGGTCTCTCTATGTTGCCCAGACTGGTCTCAAACTCCTGGACTCAAACGATCCTCCCACCTTGGCCTCCCAAAATGCTAGGATTACAGTCATGAGCCACAGCGCCTGTTTAAATTTATTTTCTCTCTTTTTCTTTCTTCTTGAGCTTTTAGGAACGTGTCCTTTATTTTTTTTTTTTTGAGTCGGAATCTATGTCACCCAGGCTGGAGTGCAGTGGCACACTTACTGCCGGCTATTGTAGCCTCGACCTGCTGGGCTCAGGTGATCCTTCCGCTTCAGCCTTCCAAGTAGCTAATTTTCTTGATTTATGGTAAAGACAAGGTCTCGCCATGTTGCCCAGGCTGGTCTCGAACTTGTGGACTCAGGCAATTCTTTCACTTCTACCTCCCAAAGTGCTGGGATTACAGGCGTGAGCCACCATGCCCGGCTAGGAAAGTGTCCTTTCAAAGTTCTGGCCTTCTTTCGCCTGTGCTTCTGAAGACACGAAGAAGGGCCTTCAATCCTTGGGAGCAGTGGTTCTAAGTGTGGGCTCGGGGCCAGCATTATCATTGTCTACCTGGGAACTCATCAGTCATGCAGATTTGTAGGTCGCATTCACAACTACTGGATCAGGAACTCTGGGGATGGGACCCAATGATGAGAAGCCTTCCGGAATCCTGATGTGGTTTAGGGTTAAAAACCACAGCTTAAGCCGGGCTCGGTGGCTCAGCCTGTAATCCCCCGCCTTTGGGAGGCTGAGGTGAGTGGATTGCCTGGTTCGAGACCCGCCTGGGCAGCGAAACCTCATGTCTACAATCAATCAAAAAATCAGCCGGGCGTGGTAGCGCACGCCTGTAATTC
>NW_007260362.1:182471-183901 GCF_000164805.1 Carlito syrichta
AACAAAAATAACCCAACAAAAACAAACCACAGCTTAATCTGCAGAGCCAGAGGGAACAGCGCCCTCTGGAGGCCATGTGGTCACAGCAACCAGGAAAAGGAGCTGTGTCCAGGGGAATGAGAGACCAGAGTCCAGGTTTCCAAGTCCAGCTGTCCCTTCTCATATAAAGAAACTTCTACCATGGGCAACTTTGGAAGTTCTGGCTTGATTTCATCAAGGGATAGTGCTTTTAATGGTCCAGGCTCTCAGGATGGTCCAGGCCCTCAAGATGGGTGAATATGGGTGTGCTCTGCAGCGAGTATTTACTGTTCAATGTAATTTTCCCAGTTCTGGTGTTCATATCACTCCCCTACTCAAAGCCTTTCAGTGTTTTCCATTAGACAAACGGGCGTCTCAGCCTTGTCTTCAGCGCCTCCGCAGACCTGGTGCCCCTCTCCCCCCACCCCTGATTCTCAGCTCTCCCTCAAGTCTTCCCTCCACAGACGATGTTGCTTGCTGGCTTTGGTGTTCCCGTAGCTCACCACACAATGCGTCATCTCACCTGTGCTCTTTAAGGGCAGAGGTCAGGTTTTATTGTCTTTGTATCCCCGCATTTGACACCGTGCCTGTTAATCAACAGCTGATTGACAAATGTTCTAAAAATGTAACTCGAGGCTCAGCCTGTCATCCCAGCACTTTGGGAGGCCGAGGCAAGTGGATTGCCTGAGCCCGCGGGTTCGAGACCCACCCGGGCAACTTGGCGAGACTTCGTTTCTACAATAAATCAACAATTAGCCGGGTGTGATAGCGTGCGCCTGCAATTCCGACTACTTGGAAGGCCGGGGCGGAAGAATTGCTGGAGCCCAGCCGGTCGAGGCTGCGGTGGCCCTGAGCGTGCCATTGCACCCCAGTCTGGGCGACAGAGTGAGACTCCAACTCAAAAAAAAAAAATGTAACTCATGGTCTCGCTGTATGAAACTGTGTGGCTCCTGGAACTTTCTTACTCTGTCTCCCTTCATGCTGTTCTTTTCAGCGTGAGATGCTCCCGCCCATCTATCTACCTCTAGCCTCCCCAAATCTCAGCCATCTTGTATGAGTCACTCATAGTGGCTGCTTAATAAACATGTGGGAGTGAGTGACAGCATATGGAATGTGCCCTTGATCAGGCAGCGTCATCAGCTGGCAAGTTTGCTAAGTCACACTGTTCCTAGGGCAAAGTGCATACATGGTTAAAAAAAAAAAAAAAGGCACAAATAATAACAATGACATTAATCTCTATTATGAATCTGTTGTATTTGTTGGGATCGTACCATGTACCAAGTCTTAAACTACGCTCTTTACATACAGTATCTTATTTAATTCTTAAATCAGTGTATGGAAAGGTGCTATTATTTGTTTTTTGTTTTTTTTTGAGTTGGAGTCTCACTCTGTCGCCCAGACTGGAGTGCAGT
>NW_007260362.1:184011-196652 GCF_000164805.1 Carlito syrichta
GAGACCCACCTGGGCAACTTGGTGAGACCTCATCTCTACAATAAATCAAAAATTAGCTGCGCGTGGTAGCACGCGCCTGTAGTTCCAGCTACTTGGAAGGCTGAGGAGAAAGGATTGCTGGAGCCCAGCAGGTCGAAGTTGTGGTGGCCGGGAGCAGCCACTGCACTCCAGTCTGGGCGACAGAGTGAGACTCCAACTCAAAAAAAAAAAAAAAAAATGAAGAAATAGAGGCACCGAGGGCTTAAGTACTTTGCCTAAAGTCATATAGTTAGAAATGTTGAAGCCAATGTTAAAATGCAGGTCTGGTTGACTCCATATTCAATGCTTTGTTTTCTTTTTTTTTTTTTAGTCAGTGTCTCACCCTGTTGCCCACGCTGGAGTGCAGTGACATTCTCATGGGCACCGCAGCCTCCACCTACTGGGCTTATGCCATCTTTCTACTTCAGCCTTCCAAGTAGCTGGAACCACAGGCACAAACCACCACGCCTGGCTAATTTTTAATTTATTGTAGAGAGGAGATCTCACCAAGTGTCCCAGGCTGGTCTTGAACTCCTAGGCTTAGGCCATACTCTCGCCTCAGGCTCCCAAACTGTTGGGATTACAGGCATGAGCCACCACTCCTGGCCGTGTCACCGCTCTTAGCTTGAAGCTACACAGGTCATTGATACAGTTCATGGATATCAGAGATCTTGACAACACAGAATTGCAAATCTAAACAGACCAGCAAGAAACCAGAACTCACATACCATTCAACAAATAAATTAATATTTATTGAGCACCTACTATGAATCAAGCATTATTGTAGGAGCAAGAGGATTTACAGGGAAGGTCCCTTTTCTTGTGAAATTTACTTTCCAGTAGGAGGACCTGTCTGAAGAGATAATATTTGAGGCAAGCCCTGTGTGATGATAAGAAGCAGTCATAGGAAGATTTGGGAAGCATCTGTCCCAAGTGAAAGGAAGACAGTGCAATGGCCCTGAGGCTAGGAAGATTGACAGGAACCAGGAAGTGGACACCACTGAGTGGAATTGACCCTGGATTAAGCTTTCCAGGCACCACTTCTGTAAAGTGAGAACCAAATTCAGAACACGTGAGCCAATGGCCGTATCTAGGAAGGAGACTATGGAAGCAGATCCAGTTACTCCTTTGAGCCTTTTTATCTGTGCCATTATTCCTAGTACCTGTAGATGAATCGGATTTGTAGGTGGCTTTGGGACAAAAGCAAGTGTCATCATGAAGTAACATCAACACCATTTCCCAAAAAATGTGTGACACAGTCTAGGAAAGATCTTTTCAAAGGTTCTACATGCCGGACTCGGTGGCTCACCCTGTAATCTCAGCACTTTGGGAGGCCGAGGCAAGTGGATTGCCTGAGCCTGTGGGTTTGAGACCCACCCGGGCAACCTGGCAAGACCTTGTCTCTACAATAAATCAAAAATTAGCCAAGTGTGGTAACGTATGCCTGTAGTTCCAGCTACTTGGAAGGCTGAGGTAGAAGGATCGCCAGAGCCCAGCAGGTCGACATGTGCCTACAGTCTGGGCGACTGAGTAAGACTCCAACTCAAAACAAAACAAAACAAAACAAAAAAAGGATTCTACTTGGCAGACATCTCCTTGTATTACAACCTTTTTGGAGTAATGTTGTAAGAACCAAGCTGGTCTCGCAGGATCCAATTTCCAGGGTTTATGAACATGCCAAGAATCGGGAGGCCCAAGAGTGATACAAAACATGCCAGAAAATGTTTTGTTTCCAATTCAATGGTCTAGGAAAATTAAAGGGAAGGTGAATCCACCCTGGGTGCAGATAAAAATAAGGAGCTGCCTTTTCTGTAGAGAATTTAACAACAATAATAAAGCTGACTAAAAGTCAAGTTTTTAGCTGGGCATATGGCTCATGCCTATAATCCCAGTACTTTGGGAGGCGGAGGCTAGAGGATTGCCTGAGTACCAGAGTTCAAGACCAACCTGGGCAATTTGGTGAAACCTCGTATCTACAATAAAAAAAAAAATTAGGCCTGCTGGTGTGTATCTGTGGTTCCAGCTACTTGGAAGGCTGAGGTGGAAGGATCGCCTGAGTCCAGCAGGTTGAGGCTGTGGTGGCTGTGAGCATACCACTGCCCTCCAGCATGCCACTGCACTCCAGCCTGGGTGACAGAGTGAGACTCTAACTAAAAAAAAGTCAAGTTTTTATTATTGCCATATACTTGCAGTTATATATGATGGTAGTGATTAAAGGAAAAACAAAACAAAGTGAATCCACCTTCCTGCAGGGGTGGGACAGACCCTTCCCACAGCCAATCCCCTTGGCATTTTATTTGTATTTTATTTGTAAATATTGTAAGTACATGATAAAGGAGTTGTGGGGTGTGTGTGTGTGTCCTGAAGAGATATATTTCTTAGTGAACCAGTATCTGCAGCAGAAGCTGCACTGGCCTTGGGAGTTAGGGGATAATAGTGATTATTGCTATAGCTCAATTTTGCAGAGCACTTACTGTGTGCCAGGCACTGTTTGAAATATTTTACTGGCCAGGTTCAGTGGCTCAGCCTGTGATCCCAGCACTTTGGGAGGCCAAGGCGAGTGGATTGTCTGAGCTTGCGGGTTTGAGACCTGTCCGGGCAACTTGGTGAAACTTCGTCTCTACAATAAAATAAAAAATTAGCTGGACATGGTAGTGCGTGGCTGTAGTTCTGGCTACGTGAAAGGCTGAGGTGGAGGGATTGCCTGAGCCCAGCAGGTCGAGGCTGCGGTGGCTGTGAGCATGCCACTACATTCCAACCTGGACAACAGAGTGAGACTTCAACTCAAATAAAATAAATAAATAAATAAGTAAATATTTTACCAACTAGTCAATCAACCAGCTAACTAATAAGTAAATTGAAAAGTCTTTAAGCCGGACTCTGTGGCTCAGCCTGTAATCCCGCGCCTTTGGGAGGCTGAGGTGAGTGGATTGCCTGAGCCCGCGGGTTCGAGACCCGCCTGGGCAACTTGGCGAGACCTCATCTCTACAATAAATCAAAAATGATCCGGGTGTGGTAGCATGCACCTGTAATTCCAGCTACTCGGAAGGCTGAGGCGGAAGGATCGCCGGAGCCCAGCAGGTCGAGACTGTGGTGGCCAGGAGCGGCCACTGCACTCCAGTCTGGGCGACAGAGTGAGACTCCAACTCAAAAAAAAGAAAAAAGAAAAGTCTTTACGAGAGCATTAAAGGCAAAGGGCAAAGTTCCTGAGACAGGAATAAACTTGAAATACCTGATGAATAGAAAGTCAATGTACTGAGCAGGAAGGTATTGTAATTATTCAAATTTTATAGATAAGAAAACCAGGCGTGGAAAGGTTAATGATTACCAAAGATGATACAACCAGTAAGTAGCACGAATATTAGAGCCTACATTTTCAAACCCATAATACAAGGGAGGACCCAAAAGAACCCAACATTTATTTATAATAAAATTGTGCATTTATTCTTTTTTTTTTGAGTTGGAGTCTCACTCGGTCACCCAGACTAGAGTGTAGTGGCCGCTCCTGGTGCAGGATTACAGCCACTGAGCCCGGCTGAGGTGTTCTTTTTATTAATCTACTGAGATGCTTGAATTGAAAAAAGTAGGATTTTTAGGAGCAAGACCCTTCCAGAGGTCAAGGTCAAAGATGTGATTTGACAAGCCTAAAGCTAGAATTTCTCCTACAAGGAAGAGATGAATAAAGTAGTAATTGCTAGAGAATTGGGAAGGTGTATGAAAGTACTTCAGAGAAATCTATAGCATCAGACCTGTTAGTCAGCTATTCTTATTTTGTCATGTGTTCCCAATGATCTGACCCACTTAATATTTATTACCTGATATAGTTTGGATTGTTATCCCCTCCAAATCCCTTGCTGAAAAATCATCCCTAATGTCGAAGGTGGGGCCTAGTGGGAGGGGATTGGGTCATGGGGGCTGATTCCTCATGGATAGTCTGGTGCTGTTCTTGCAGTAATGAGCAAGTTCTTACTCTATTAGCTCATCCAAGAACTGGTTGGTTTTTTTTTTTGAATTGGAGTCTCACTCTGTCACCCAGGCTGGAGTGCAGTGGCATGCTTCTCATGGTCACTGCAACCTTGCTTGTTGGGCTCAGGCGATCCTTCCACCTCAGTCTTCCACGTAGCTGGAACTACAGGCACACACCATCATGCCCGGCTAGTTTTTTGATTTAGTGTAGATGCAAGGTCTTGTCAAGTTGCCCAGGCTGGTCTCGAACCCATGGGCTCAGGCAATCCTCTCACCTCGGCTTCCCAAACTGCTGGGATTACAGGCCTGAGCCACCACGCCTGGCCAAGAACTGGCTGTTTAAAAAAGAATGGCACCACGTTCTCTCTCTTTCGTTTCTACTCTTGTCATGTGACGTGCCTGCTCCCCCCTTGCCTCCTGCTATGAGTATAAGCTTCCTGTGGCCTCATCAGTAGCAGATGTCAGCACTATTCTTCTTGTTCAGCCTGCAGAATCAAGAGCCAAAATAAACTTCCTTTAATTATGAATTTCCAGCCGGGCTCGGTGGCTCAGCCTGTAATCTCATGCCTTTGGGAGGCTGAGGTGAGTGGATTGCCTGAGCCCGTGGGTTCGAGACCCGCCTGGGCAGCGAGACCTCATCTCTACAATAAACCAAAAAATCAGCCGAGCATGGTAACGCATGCCTGTAATTCTGGCTACTTGGAAGGCTGAGGCAGAAGGATCGCCGGAGCCCAGCAGGTCAAGGCTGCGGTGGCCGGGAGCGGCCACTGCACTCCAGCCTGGGTGACAGAGTGAGACTCCAACTCAAAAAAAAAAAAAAAATTATGAATTTCCTAGCCTCAGGTATTTCTTTATAGCAATGCAAAACAGACTAATACATTACCTTTTATAACTACCACGAGACATGCATATAGTGACATCGGTTTTTGACCATGAGAATTTCATGATCATGTCTGCATACAAATGCTTCATCTTTCTTTTTACTTTTTATTTTATTTTTATTTATTTTAAAGATGTGAGGTACATGTCAGGATTGGATACATAAGTGATTTACGTACAGGTGAAGTTTGGACCTCCCATTGGATCTCACTTTGTCTGGATTAGGATTCAGGAACTCTTATTGACGTTATGTGGCTCCCCACTCCAGCAGTATCCTTCTACTGCCAATCCTTTCTTGTGGTATTATGCTAGATGTTCAGGGTTCAACTTATGAGTGAGAACATGTGATACTCAGTCTTTTGTTTCTGTGATAGATCACTGAGTATGATAGACTCTAAATCCATCCAAGTTGTTGCAAAGTCTATAATTTTGTTCTTCTTTATGGCTGCATAATATTCCATCATGTATATGCACCACATTTAAAAAAAAAATCCAGTCCACTTTCGATGGGCAGCATGGTTGGGTTCATGCTTTTGCTATTGTGAATAGTGCTGCAATAAGAAACATGCATGCGCAAATATGTTTTCTGTAGAATGATTTGAGTTCTTCCAGGCATATTCCCAGAAGGGGGATTGCCGAGCATATTGAAGATCAATTTCTAGTTCTTTTAGAAATTTCTGCACTGTTTTCCATAGAAGTTAAATTAGTTTGCATTCCCACCAACCGTCTAGAAGCATTCCCTTTTCTCTGTGTCCTTGCCAGTGTCTGTTGTTTTTTTTTGTTTTATTAATGATGGCCATTCTTACTGGCATCAGGTGGTATCTCAATGTGGTTTTGGTTTGCATTTGTCTGATGATTTTGGGGGGCCAGCCCCCAAAAAGAGATTTAGGGGGTCCCTTGGAAGGTGTGATGGTGTCGGCATTTCTATAAGGGTAGATATTAAAAGAAAGAAAGAAGGAGGGAAAGTATAAAGAGAAAGAAAGAAAGTGGATATCTGTTCAACGGATTGACCAGAAACCGTTTATTGGGGGTTTACAGCTTATATTTATCCCAAATTTTACACAGGCAGTCTTACAAGTCTTCCACGTGAACACAAGCCAGGTATAGAAGGGGCGCCCCCCACCAGGTGTTTCCTCGGGCATGAGGAAGAACAATCTCAATTAAATCACAAAACCTTTACATGGACACAAAGCCAGGTGAATGAGGGGCATCCCTCACCCACCAGGTGTTTCCTGGAATAAGAGGAAGGGTAATCCCAATTAAATCACAAGACATTTACATGAACATAGAACCAGGTGGATGGGGGGGGGCGTCCCCCACCCACCAGGTGTTTCCCCAAGCATGAGGAATGAGGATCCCAAAACTATTTCACTGTTCCTCATGCTTGGTTAATATTTCGCAAAAGCAGTACAGCAATTCTAATATCATAATATTCTAATAATCAATAACTTTTAAAACCTATGCATACGCAATGCCTAATAACCAACCTAAATCCCAATTCCTCTCTATTTTACGCTAATTCTACCTACACCATAGAAACTCTTAATTATAGTCCAAATCAATCCCTAAGGAATGTGGCCCAGCCCAAAGCTCGTGCTGGGCCTTTAGGAATGTGGCCCAGCCCAAAGCTTGTACTGGGCCGTTTCTAGTAGCTGTAGATATTTATCTGTATTATTAAGGTTGAAACAGCACTTTTTATGTATATACTAATTCTACAAATATACTATTAAATCTTTAAAGAAACTTGTACTATATTAAAGGCTCCCAAATGTGACCTGAGTTTGAATTATGTTAAGTTTAAAGCTGAAACCGCAGTCTGTGAGACATGGGAACAATGGACTCCTAAAGTAAGCCATGCCTGTCGTACTCTCAGAACTTCATGCTTAGATCATCAAGGTCCCTGCTAGTGGAACGTGCCAAAACAACAAAGAAGGGAAGAGGCAATGAGCCTTCAGCTCCTGAACTCGTCCTAGCGGTCTCAGGGTCCGCAGCCTGCCTGGATCCCTAACGCTCAGGCAGGCCTCCACGGCCAGCTCCCAACAGATGATTAGTGAGGTTGAGCATTTTTTCATGTGTCTGTTCGTATGTCTTCTTTTGAGAAGTGTCTATTCGTGTCTTTTGTCAACTTTTTTTTTTTTTTTGAGTTGGAGTCTCACTCTGTTGCCCAGACTGGAGTGCAGTGGCCGCTCCTGGCCACTGCAGCCTTGACCTGCTGGACTCCAGCGACCCTTCCACCTTAGCCTTCCGAGTAACCGGAATTATAGGCATGCGCTACCACACCTGGCTGATTTTTTTGATTTATTGTGGAGATGAGGTCTCGCCAACTTGCCCGGGTGGGTCTCGAACCCGCGGGCTCAGGCAGTTCACTCACCTCAGCTTCCCAAGGCACGGGATTACAGGCTGAGCCACCGAGCCCGGCTTGCCAACTTTTTAATGGGACTATTTTTGACACACAGATCCACTAATGTCTGTCCATATTATCACAGCCCCTAGAGAAGGGTGTGATGAGTATTCTAGTGCTTCTGTACATTCCTGAACAATATTCCTTAGAGCTAATGGAGCGTGTTCTTCCCCTTATTACCTATGTATTCCCAGTGGGTAGGTTCAGGGGATCCTTGACTTCCCTGTAGACACTGCCCAATCTACTGGAAGATTGAATCTCCATTTGCTCCCTTCTCTGAGAGGTCATATGTTTTGTGATTTGTATAATTTTTGTAATCATAAGTTTTGTCATTTGTATAACTTTTGCCTAATCCATGATGTCTTAAGCCTTGTAAACTCCCTTTACTTTGTGGCAAGCTTGATAAATGCTTCTGCTGGGCCCTACTGATGAAAGCCATGAGATGCCTCTGATACCTGGTTCCAGGAAGTCTGGACTGAAAAATGTCATTATCTATGAATGTGACTAATGTAAAGGTACCAATGATTCTGTACTTATAAAAGTGAACTGTAAAGGCCTGGAGAGGAAGCAGGACCATTTTGAAAGACCTTGAGTCTGGCTCTGCTCCCTGGATTCGAACTCAGAATAAACTTCTTTCTACCAGTTCCCTGCCCCTTTGATTTATTGGGATCTAGGGGAGCAGCCGAGCGTTACTCGGACCATAACATTATTTTCCTTTCAGCACGATTGAGTTCCTTGTAGATTCTGGATGATAGGCCTTTGTCAGATATACAGTTGGCAAATATTTTTTCCCATTCTGTGGGTTGTCTCTCTACCCCCTTGCTTTGCAGAAGATTTTCAATTTGATGAAGTTCCACTTGTCTATTTTATCTCTTATGGCTTTTGGGGTTTCTATCAGGAATTGATTGCCTATTCCAATTTCTGTAAGAATGTCTCTTGCGTTTTCTAAGATTCTTACAGTTTGAGGTTTTACATTTAGGTCTATGATCCCTGTAGAGTTGATTTTTATGTATGGTGATAGGTAGGGGTCCTGTTTCAATCTTCTGCATGTGGTCAGCCAGTCTTCCCAGCACCATTTACTGAAAAGGTTCTCTCCTCAGTGGTCATTGGTGGAGGTATTGTCGAAGATGAGTTGGTTGAGAAAGTGAGGTTTTGATTCCAGAATCTCTATCCTGTTCCATTGGTCTATATGCCTGTTCTTGTGCCAACACCAGGCAGTTTTGATTATTGTAGCCTTAAAATAATGTTTAAAGTCTGGAAGTGTGCTACCTCATGCTTTGTTTCTTTTGTTGAGGATTGTCTTGGCTATTTGTGGTTGTTTTGGTTTCCATATGAATTTCTGTATTGTTGTTTCCAGGTCTGAGAAGAATGATGATGGTAATTTGATGGGTATTGCATTGAATCTGTAGATTGCTTTGTGTAAGTTGTATATCTTAACACTGTTGATTCTTCCAATCCATGAGCATGTTTCATCTCTTTCTTCCAGAAATAATATTTATATTTCTCATTAGTCCTAAATATTTTTCATGATTGTTTTCTAGCAGTCAAATCCTTCCAAATGTATTATTAAATATAATTGTGTGTTGGAGGGGGTGTTTATAATGACTATTGCATGCTCATGTGGAATTTTTGCTGCAGCATTTAATAACTATGAAATTCATATAGTGACAACCTTCTGAAATCTCAAGTTCAGTGCCAAAGTAATTAACATTTTAGACAATAAGGCTAAAATATAAACTACCTACAGAAATCTTAGTAAAATTGGTATCTATATTTAATATTGCCAAAAATTCACTTAAAAGTTCTGCCTGTACGTCTAGGACTTTCTAGTCTTATGAAAATAAATAAAAAGAAGCTTTAAAGTGGTCTATTTCACGGGATCTGTGTAGTCAACAGGGAGTGTTGCCATGAGTAAAAAACAACAAAAATTAAAACCTTCATGAATAAGTCTATGATTATGAGGATCTTTGGAGTTAATGAAGAAACTCGTGTCCAAAGAGCTGGAAATTCATGAGATTTTACTATTTCTGTAATTTTTTTTTGAGTTGGAGTCTCACTCTGTCACTCAGGGCCACCACAGCCTCGACCTGCTGGGCTCAAGTGACCCTTCTGCTTCAGTCTTTCAAGTAACCAGAACTGCAGGCATGTGCCACTACATCCAGCTAATTTTTTGATTTATTATAGAGACAAGGTCTTGCCAAGTTGCCCAGACTGATCTCAAACCCCTGGACTCAGGCAATTCTCTCACCTCTGCCTCCCAAAGTGCTGGGATTATAGGCGTGAGCCACCTCGCCTGGCCTTATTTCTGTAGATTTTTAATTCAGTATTGCCAAGTGCAACCTAGAAGTGTGGGAAGTTAATGACCCTAGGGGCAGTCCTCAGCCAATGGGGAATGGGAGCTATTGAACAAATGTTTCAGCCTTCCATCCCTTAGTGGACAATTCTAGGAGACATTTTTTTCCCCACCCTCTACCCCAGGAGACATTTTGTACCTCTTTCAGGAGATGCTGGAGGTATCCAGATAGGAGCAATGTTGTAGGAGGAAAAATAGAGAGACCGTGACACCGAGACTATTATAGGAAGTGGCACTTTATTACGCTGGCTAGCACAGCGGGCTCAATGGAACTAATGCGTCCAGACTGAGCGCCCCAGAACAGGTGACCTGGGGTTTTATACCCTTGTTTAGGTAAGGGAAGGGGTCGTGTTGAGTGATTACATATTTCCTTTGGAATCTTACAAGGTTGTATTCAGCAAAATCAGACTTTTTCAAAGAATAAATGGTTTCCAGGAACAGCAGGCTTGTAAACCATCAACTTCAGAAGGGGGTTTTAGATAAGATTCTTTTCCATTTCCATGAAATAGCCAGTCTCTGGGCCATTTGGCCTTTCTTAAACAAAACCTGCCTGGTGCCAGGGTGGGTCTTTAAAGTTGCAACTTGCCTTTCAAAAGGAAATATCTTTTAATTGCTATCAACCCCTTCTTCTTGCCTTTGGGCTAGTGGCAGCCCAGGTGAGGCCAACTGCTGATCCTGAACCAGCTACATGTTTCTGTGTTTATTTACTCAATTATACAAGAAATATATTTGAGCATTTGCCGCATCCTGCCACAATGTCACTGATAAACTCTAACATGAACTTTTCTTTCTTCCTTGATTCACCTTTCCCTTTCCCTCACTCCTGTTTCCTGGAATCCTCTCACAGAGAAGCTGCAAGTCCTCATGTCAAGTTCTGCTTTAGGAAAAGTTCAATCTAAGGCAGCAGGTACCAGGACTAGCTCTCGAAAACAGATCCTTAGAATGGGCTTCTTGAACTCTCTTTCTTATTCACTGATGAGATGGCTGGTGGTCAGTGAGGTCGTGTTAACACCTCTCATGCTGTTGCATCACCATTGCTAATTCTCTCAGTATGGTGGATGGATTGAAGTGTAATTGAAAGGCAAGGGTTGAATTGTTCAGAAGCTCAGTGCTTGAATGGTACGGGGCAATGGTAATTATCAAGGCAATAGAGTTGGTTTGACTTCTGCCTTGGCATGTTTGAAGGAAAAGAACAGACAGAGATCAGCCAACTCTTAACATAAGGGAAGATGTAAAAGCCAGACAGCTTCATGGGAAGCATATAAAGAGAGCCTTGTCTCCTGCAACTGTAGGACTGATACGGAGACCCGCTAATGTCTGTCCATATTGCCACAGCCCCTAGAGAAGGGCATGGCAAGGGTTCAAGTGCTTCTGCACATTCCTGAGAGTTCCCTCATCTCCTCATTCCCAGTAAGTAGCTTCAGGGGATCTTTGATTTCCCCGTAGTCTGTGCCCAATCAACTGAAAGATGCAAATCCCCATTTACTCCCTTTTTCTGAGTGGTCATAAGTTCGAATAATGTAGTATCAATGTAATTGTAAGCCTCGTAATTTGTATCAATGTAATCATACGTTTTGTGATTTGTATAACTTTTGCATAATGCATGATGTCTTAGGCCTTGTGAACTCCCTTTACTCTATGGCAAGATTGATTAAAGCTTCTGCTGGGCCCTACTGATCAAAGCTGTGAGATACCTCTGATAACTGGCACCAGGAAGTCTGGACCAAAAAATGTCACTGTCGATAAATGCCACTGTCCATAAATGTGGCTGAAACTCAAATTCTATACAATGCTCTGCTGGTCACGTAGCTAATGTATAGATACTAACAACACTGGACTTATAAAAGTGAACTGTAGAAGCCTGGAGAGTGAGCGGAACCATTTTAGAAAGACCTCAAGTCTGGCTCTGCTCCCTGGATTCAAACTCAGAAATATACTTCTTTCTATCAGCTCCCTGCCCCTGTGATTTATCAGTATCAAGGGAGAGCAGCTGAGTGTTACACGGACCATAGCAGGACAGCCTGGGCTAAAATCTGGTCCCAAGAATTAATAAAAAACTGATGGGGTTGCAAAGAAGACATGGATGTGCAGCCTCCACTAATCTAGCTTGAAGGGCTCTACATTGAAGAAATGTACATGGATGTGTCTGAGAACCTCGAACCCCTTCCCATATTTCTCTGAAGCCTCTTGGCTGAAGCAACAGTTGTTGGAGTCTCACTCTGTCTCCCAGACCGGAGTGCAGTGGCCGCTCCCGGCCACCGCAGCCTCAACCTGCTGGGCTCCGGCGATCCTTCCACCTCAGCCTTACGAGTAGCTGGAATTACAGGTGCACGCTACCATGCCTGGCTGATTTTTTGATTTATTGTAGAGATGAGGTCTCGCTGCCCAGGCGGGTCTCGAACTCGTGGGTGTTAAACCCAAATTTCAGAATCCGAGACCAACAAAGAGTCAGCTCCGATGCAAACACACAAGGGTCTTTATTCAGGCTCGAGTCTGGGCTCACGCCCGAAGCAGCAGCTTCAGGGACAAGAGCCCCGATCCAGCATGGCAAGCAGTTTTTATACATCATTACAGAGGGAGGGGAAAGAACTTTAAACTTGTTTTTACATGATAGGTTAATTTCTCCTAATGGGTACGGGGGCACTTGGGATTGGTCTGGTCCGCTCAGCTACCTGTGATTGATGGGGGAGCTGCTAAATGAGCAGAGTGGAATGTCAGATAAGCTAGGTTTAGCAAGCAGGCAGGCTAAGCAAAGGAATGTCCGGGAGGGGTTTATTACTTGACATTCACATACTGCTAGCAGCAGTTGCGGAAGCAATCGGTTATTTTATGAGACAAACAAAAATTAAACTTAACAAAATTCTAAGTACAAACACTGCAAACAAATACAGTGAACGTGGGGTAGGAATTCATATAGTAATAGTTCTCTTAGAGTGTTTTTTTTTTTTTTTTTAATCTCTTGGGTCTCTCATTCCCCCCTCTCAGAGGACCCTATAGATAAGACCCAATCATGAGTCTACATAG
>NW_007260362.1:196672-198152 GCF_000164805.1 Carlito syrichta
GCACTGGTGCTAACTTGATTTTTAACAAAGTCTACAAGCTTGTTGATGATGCAAGGCCCGAAAAGAAGTAGGAGAATTAAAACAACTAAAGGGCCAACTATGGTGAAATTAGTGTAGTAAACCAGGGGGTGCAGTTAAATCATGCTTTAAACCAATTGAGTTGTTGCTCTTGTTCTCTAAAATTACAACAGTAGGAAATAGAGACAATGGAAATTTGTAAAATTAACTGTATCTTATTAAACCTTAAAATATTATGATTGGTCATGCTTGAACTAACATGATTCTTTGACGTTAGCATGACCTATTTTAAAATAATTGAAACCTTACATTAATTGTAGTTAAAACTGGCCTAAAAGAATGCAGCCCAGTCTAAAGTACACGCTGGGCTCTCAGGTGTGTGGCCCAAACTTTGTGCTGAGCCATTTTTGACAACTTTATTATTGAAAAGCTTGAAACTGCTCCCTATAAGTGTATACTAATTTTACAAATATACTGTTAAATTGTATAAAGAAGCTTGTACCATATAAAAGGCTCTCAAATGTGACCTGAATTTGAATTATATTTAATTTGTAAGCCGAAACCACAGTTTTATGGGAAACAGGAACAATAGGTTTTCAGAGTAAGCCATGCCTGTTACAGTTACAGAACTTTCAGCTTAGATCAGCAGAGTTTCTTTAAGTTACTTGTGTTTTATGGTAAAAAGAGGAGGAAAATGGGGCCAATGGCTCCCAAACACGTCCTAGCGGTCTCGGGGTCTACGGCCCTCCCTGATCCCTAACGCTCAGTGGGCCTCTGTGGCCGGCTCCCAACATCTTCCCCTTTTTTATTTATTATTTTAGTACAAAACCATGAAACTCAGTGTTAAGCTGAAAAATGTTCCTTTTCAATACTCTGGAAATAACTGGAAATAGGCACAGCAAGACAAGAATTACTGTCCTGCAAATTCTTACATTAATAAGTATAGACATTAATGACTTTTGATTAGCAAACAATGAGAAGTTATTAAATATGGAGCTAGTCAATTCATAGGACCGGAACTGCTTTTTAGCAACTTATGTCCTGTATGTCTTAATGTAATTTAGTGAGGTTTATATTTAAGTCCGAATGATTTAAAATTTTAAGGATATGATTTTTTATCTTGTCCCAAGTATGGACAGACTTATTTACCTCCAAAGGAATGAGGCAAATCCACTGAAACTCAGAGTGACATCAGAGAGCCAGTTTTATTTTTAAAGTCGCAAGCTCTTGTTTTACTGCTAATGCTGCCTTTTTTTTTAAAGCATTAACTTTTATTTTTTAACTTTTAATCTACAATTTTTTGAGTAGCCAATGCAATAGAAATATCCTTAGATAACTGATTAGCAAAGGTAGCTGTATGAACTTCCTTAGATAGAGCTACAGCTGAAACTGTTACTGAAGTAGTAATTGCTATTAATGCTATAATTGTTAAAATTAAGTAGCTAAAAAAATTTTCTGTCTT
>NW_007260362.1:198753-200137 GCF_000164805.1 Carlito syrichta
GACATGTAGTTAGGTTATAGCTTAAATTGAGAATTTAAAACAGGTAAACATTGGCAGGAGACAACAGCTTCCTTTGTTTTTATAATAGGTGTGACATGCTTTTATAATAATTGAGGTGCTAGAGAGTGAAGCCCAGGTATTCTCCATTCATTTTGTGGCAGGATGCGGCAAATGCTTAAATATATATTTCTTGTATGATTGTGTGAATAAACACAGAAACATGTAACTGGTTCAGGATCAGCAGTTGGCCTCACCTGGGCTGCCACTAGCCCAGCGGCAAGGTTGATAGCAGTTAGAGGTATTTCCCTTCGAATGGCAAGTTGCAACTTTAAAGGCCCGCCCAGGCGGGTTTTGTTTTAGAAAGGCCAAATGGCCCAGAGACTGGCCATTTCATAAAGAAAGTCTTATTTGGCCATAATTACAGTTTAACGATTTTAAAAAGAGAAAAAAAAGAAAAAAAGAAAGAAAAACAACAACAACTAAAAAAACTTTGCTTTTTTGTGTGTGTGTGTGTGTTGTTGCTCCAAGGCAAGACTTCCAAATTCTTTTAAGTTTGCCTGTATGCCCCTAACAAGAAGAGTTAAGATGCCTGCTTACTTTATTTAAAAGCCTGTTGTGGGGCTTTTTCCCTTAGCAGGGGCTTTTGTTCACCCCCCCTTTGAGACTTCATAGAGAAGTTAGGTATTTAAATTCTCTAGACTGCTATAGGAACAGGACCACACTTAGGGCCCCCCCTTTTTTTATTTTTTTTTTATTTTTTTATTTATTTTTTTTTTTACAGTCGCTGATTGGGTTCTTCCTTTTTAAATTTTTAGCAGCACTTACTTCCCCTGGATGTTTTGAATTTCTTCTGGTTCAAGAAGTGTCTAGGGAAATAAGCTTATAAACTGTAATTAAAATTTATTTCAAATAGACAACACATCTTCTTATGAGCATTTATGTTTGTGGCCCCCCTTTCCTTCAGAGGCCTACCATTAAACAATTTTATAGGTTTGACAAAATTCATTTCAGGGATTTGGATCCTGAGTGATGAAATACCAAATACCTATATTTAGTTAATTTAGGTTTCCAAAGGATTTCTAGTGATTATTATGCTAACCTGCAAATTGAAATTATACTGTTCTGGTTTCTTTGGATTCGCCAAGGGGTGGGACAGGTTGCCACTTGGCCTGCAGTAGAAATGTTTAAACGCCTTTTAAAACCTACCTATAGGAAATTTATGTCTAGCCTGTGCTAGGTACCCTGCCTCAATTATTTATTCTTTAGAGATTTTTTTTTTTGATCCCATAATTATTTGGGGTGCTGAGGGGTGAAGGTCCGTCTTCTGTAATTTCTTCAGAGCTGATAATGGGCGCAGTCCTGCCTAGCCAGAGATCGAAAATCG
>NW_007260362.1:200157-218402 GCF_000164805.1 Carlito syrichta
CATTTTGACAATTGTAGGCAGGGGGCTGATTACGTTTTTATATAAAAGGTATAAGGTCTGAAGTTATTAGCATAACTTAAATGATAAACTTTAATTTCTGTGGCTTTATCACAAGTACCAGCTTTTGTATTTCTGGACTATAATGGTAGCCTGACAGATTGTTTTAGACTATAATTTGAACTAGGCACTTAAGTAAATTCTATATAAAATTTGAAGAGAAATCCGAAAATGTTTGGAGACTTGCATTCAGAAAAGACTTTATTATGCCTAGATTGTTTATAGAACTTCTTTTGTATGTATATATTTTTTTAACTTTCCTTATACCATTTTGGTGTGCTTATACCATTTTATTTTTATTTATTTATTTATAGATAACTTTTACAGTCATAATTTGAATTTACCTTTTAGTAATTGTTAGGTGAAACATTTAGTTTTTGGAACACCTTTAATTCCACTAGAGAGCAGGTTTCAGGAGGAAGAAATTCAGTATGAGCACAAGGGCTAAAAACTTAGCCTTAGTATTAATTAAGAAATTAATTTAGACCCCAGCCACATTTATATAGACCCAAGGATTCTCTGAGTGGATGGCATACAGAGTGCTGCGGTGGGCCATGCCCCTCCCCCTTCAGTCAACAGTCACTATCGCTGAGCTAGGTATTTCCCCTCCCCTTCAGGAGGGGCCACACCATCTCCTTAGCAGGTTTATCTTTATCGGGCCTTTTTTTGGGTGGCTGGAGCTTTTGCCTTTAGTGGCAACTGCCAATTTGTTTACCTTTCCTCTGGCTGGTACTCATTTTGGAGTTCTTTTTTTTTTTTTTTAGAGTGAACAGACCACAAAGATGTAAAATGATCTGTTCCTATTTATTTCTAAACAGGCAAAACTGTTAAAAATTCTCATGAATTACTAAACAGCAGCCTTAGTCGTAAGATGTGGACAATTAAATGAGCATAGCCAAAAAACGCAAGCATTAGTGTTATTTAGCATTACAGTATAAAGTAGAGACTCAGCATACTCACAGGCTAAGGAAGGGAGGGGGAGTGGTCCCTGGAAAGAGTTTAAGATAACCAGTAACATGTCTTATACACAACAGGCAATTTTCCATAACCTTAACAACAAAAGGCAGAAATTTTAACAGCGCCAGCAGGTTAGGAGAAGACACCACTTAAATAAGAGGAGACAAGATGACATTGAAAAATATGCGCCAATCAAGTTTTTAGAAGACCATATGTCCCATTAAACAAAGCACAATAACTTAACCAGCTTTTTAACAGATTCAAAGTGAGAGACACCTGTTAGCAATTGATAGGTTGGTATACCCCCAACACAGACTATTAACTTTTTAGCCTCAAGAGTTTACAGAATTTCTTTTATTTGTTTCCATTAACTTCTACCTGACATGTTCGATGAACTTATACCATTCTTTGACATGTTTTAACTTTCTGTTTTTGTTCTATGCTTTCTGTAACCAGCCATTCTATTGTAGAACAAAAATGTATTATTAAAAGCATACTTTATATTATTTATATATTGGCTAAATACATCCTATATTGCTTATATTATTTATTTTGGCTGAAAATACAAGGATACACTTTTAAAATGAAATGATAGAACTAGTTATTAGCAGAAATTCTTTTGCAGCAGTATTTAGAATTTGTAAGCTTTTATACTAACCTTGAAAGTTTTGTTTTTTTTGCAAATGATTTCATTTAGATTATCAGCTTTACTTTATGTCCGAGAAATAATCAGCCAAGAGTTAGAGTCAGTCTCTGTCCCATGTTTTCCGTCCACAGTAACACACATATAAACAGCAGATAAAATAAAAAAATAAAAAAACGCAACCAACACAAAAATATACTTTCCTACGGCCGTAGAGACAAAGACAAAACCGATCTGAAGGCAAGCCCACCTCTTGGTGCTGAGCTACCTTCAGATATGAGGACAGCGCTATCCTCTGAATGGGGCATACCAGACGACGCCCTCTCTCAGCCCTCTCTCAGACCGCCACTGCGTCGGAGAGCTACTGAGTCCACACCTCTCGCGCCTGGACCCCCTCTGTGCCTGCACTTTCCAGCACCTAGGCTCCCTCTGAGATCGAGAGACATCTCCCAAGATCTCTGGCCGGGAGGGTCTTAGAGTGCGTCCACTCTACCTTATCCGGCCTTATAAAATGGATATCGATATCCTACCAGAAGCGCGTGTGCACTTACCCACTGGCTAAGACCCTTCGGGCTGGAGTCTAGGAGGTCTCTGAAATCTCGCTGGGGCCTCCAAATGTTGAACCCGGGACTCTAATGAGAGAGATAGAGACCACAAAGAGCCAGCTCCGATGCAAACACACGAGGGTCTTTATTCAGGCTCGAGTCTGGGCTCACGCCCGAAGCACCAGCTTCAGGGACGAGAGCCCCGATCCAGCATGGCAAGCAGTTTTTATACATCATTACAGAGGGAGGGGAAAGAACTTTAAACTTGTTTTTACATGATAGGGTAATTTCTCCTAATGGGTATGGGGGCACTTGGGATTGGTCTGGTCTGCTCTACCTGTGATTGACTGGGGAGCTGCTAAATGAGCAGAGTGGAATGTCAGCAGGCAGGCTAAGCAAAGGAATGCCCGGGAGGGGTTTATTACTTGACATTCACATACTGCTAGCAGCAGTTGCGGAAGCAATCGGTTATTTTATGAGACAAACAAAAATTAAACTTAACAAAATTCTAAGTACAAACACTGCAAACAAATACAGTGAACGTGGGGTAGGAATTCATATAGTATTTCTTTTTTTTAATCTCTTGGGTCTCTCAATATTCATACTGAGACTTTAAGTATGAAATACCAACCCCGCAATGTTTCAGGGAAAGAAAGTTGCTAGTAGAGGCAGTGGCTTCAGAGCAGTGCATGCAGTGATCTTAAGATGGAAAAATATTTCAAGAATAGGAAAACTGCTGGTGGGGGTGGAGTGACAGTGGAGAACTTAGTAAAAATTAATGCAAGAAAACGTGAAAGTGCTTTGCAAATGTTAGAGCATTGTGTAAACTTAAATATCTGAAAATATTAGATTTTGAATGAATTATTGTTAATTTAAAGCAAAAGAAAATGCAAATATAGCTTATCTAAAGATACTACTTACAGCTCAGATATGAACATGTTTTGATACAGTAAAAATTTATATCCCAACAAACAGTCCTGAAAAATATGATGAGGACTATACTATAGTCGTACCATGAAATTTTATTTTTCAAATACTTTTTTGAGTTTTCAGTTAGCCATAAACACCATGTTGGCCTGCCTCATCTTAGCACTTTCTGTTTGTGCTGGCGAGATTTCCCCCTGCCAACCCCTCAGGCTCTGAGGGCTTTCCAAAGGTATGGCCACAGGGGCTGAAGAGATAATGGGCCTCAGAGCTAGGGAGATGGGCCTCAGAGGGGAAGAAGGGGCAGTGGGGATGGGCGGATTCCACTTGCCCACAGTGGCAAGTTGCTGGATAATGATACACCCTTTATGGACCTCCTCCCTTTCCCTGTCTTCCCTCTACCAGTGTTTCCTAGTTTGTTTGTTTTTTAATGTAAATGACTTGAACTTAGCATAATCCTATGGTAGGATTCTAGGGGATCCCAGACATATCTATCTCTTTTCTTTTTTCTAAAGTTGTATCATGGAAAACTTTAAATGCCAAGACATATTAAGACTATAATATGGTTTTTATCTACCAGTTTGGTAGATCTATCAACAAAGATGAGACCAGTTTGATGTGATTAGATTGATATTATATCTATGCTAGCTCCTGGAATTGCTGTTTCTTTTATTAATTCTCCCAATTTGTTTATGTAATTTTCTCTGGGGTTTTCTTGAGGATTGATATCAAACTAACCTATCTGTGGTTTTAATAGCTCTTTCCCATTTTCTAAAAATTGGAAAGTTTTTTCATTTTTAGTTTTTTTTCTCATGCTTTCTGAAGGATTTCTGGCCTGCCATTATGTTTTGGTGGCCTTCTGGAAGGATGTGTTAGAGGTCGTGTTAGGATAAGATTACATTTAAGATTTCATGTAACCCTGAGATTCTGCGACAGTCTGTAATTCTGTGAGTTAACCATGTTGTCCCAGATTAAATGCATGATCTTGGACATTGGGGGTATTAGGGAAAATATTACAAAAGTGTTAGTTTTGTGGACCTATAGATAAGCAAAATACTCATTTATACCGCACATTATTCCAGTTCTATAAATATTTTTTGTAGCGTAATATAAATTCCTTTGTTCAAAATGAACTATTACTCTATAAACTTTTGGTTTGCTGTGGTTGAATCAACCAGGAAATATAAGCTGGGATTGGTTGGATTTGTTCGTTTGTCTGTTCTTTGTCTATTTAAGGTGGTTGTGTATGTCTCTCTGTGTGTGTTGTCGTGTTCTCATTTTAGATAAGTAGAGCAGGAAAACCTTTTTATAGTTTATTTTCATACTTTACTATGTAAGTCAAAAAGATTATTTACTTCATTCAAATTTAAGTTCTATTTAATGTGTAATTGGACTCAATTTTAAGTTTCCCTTCCAGGAAAGATTTATATTAACGAACAACTGATTCATCAAAAATAAGCCAGAGGGAATGAAGCTGAAGTGAATTTACCAAACAGGAAAACATTCTGTGATCTATTTAATATAATTTAAGTAAGCTGGGACTACTTCTTGACTTCTTTTTTCCCCCTTGAATTGGAGTCTTACTCCGCTGCCTAGGCTGGAATGCAGTGGCACGCTTATGGCCACCCCAGCGTCAAACTGCTGGGCCTCGTTGATCCTTCCGCCTCAGCCTTCCAAGTAGCCGGAACTACAGGCACATACTGCCACGCCCAGCTAATTTTTTTTTTTTTATTGTAGAGATGAGGTCTTGCCAAGTTGCCCAGGCTGTTCTCAAACCCATGGGCTCAGGCAATCCACTCACCTCAGCCTTCCAAAGTGCTGAAATTATAGGCTTGTGCCACCGCTCCCCCGCCTTCTTCTTGACTCTTGGTTCTCATTTTACAGTTTGTATGTAATAGGGAACCTTAGAACACAGCCGGGATCACATCAGAACTGTAGGCAATGGCTTAGTTGCTGTGCCAGGCACTCCTCTGGGATGTCCATATTTCATGGTAGCAAATGGAAGAAGAGCAGAACCCTGTCTGTTCCTATGTGGTTACTGTCATTTGAATTAGTGGGTTGTTTTGTTTTGTTTTGTTTTGTTTTTACCTCAGAAGCAAACAATCCAGTTACAAATAAATGTTAGGAAAAGTCTTCAGAGTTCCCTCTCAAGTGAAAAACTGGCAGAACAGTCTTCATTGTTGCTTTTTAAAGTTTTCCAGTGCTTAAAATATAATAAAATAGACTGTTGAAGGTAGGAGCAAGATATGTCAATATGGTTCATAATTGGTAGAAAAATAAAAGTAATTCAAGTGGATTTAGTAAATCAGGCTTGTTCTGTGATATCGTACAGTTAATAATTCTTTTTTTATTGGAAAAAAATTTTCATAGAGAAAAAAGAGCATAGTTAGTGGATAACTCACAGTAATACAAAATGAGCTACAAATAGAAATTTAGAATATAATTTTACAAACAGAGTAATTAAATGTAAGCAAATTGTATGATGGAATTCACATTTACAATGCTTTATATTTGTGACTGGCAGCCTTTTTTTAAAGCAAAAACTTTTTTCCCAAAAGTCTACAGCGTGAGTGCATGCCATACCAGCTAGTGGGTTTGGATGCACACTGAACTTTCACTCCTGTGATATTTATTAAACAGCATTTAACCAAGTATCTACTCTTTGCTGTGTCCCATGCTAATTGCTGGTGGGGGGGGGAATTTATACTGTAGGAGACCTCAAATTAACTAGACCTTACATATGAAGGCCTGATACAGTCCAAGTTAACAGGTGTAGATTATGTTTACTTGTTTTTATTCTATCCCTCTTTCAATAAAATGGAATATACTTTGAAGTTATTGATAGAGTCTTCTTAAGCTACTAAATTGACTTTAAAAATGTGATACCTTGATTTTCTTTAACTGTGTGAAATCACACTTTTTCTCATAGAGTTCTCAGGTGTTTTTGTCCTCTGTAACATTGATCCATGAGAGGACTAATAAAAGCAGATTCCACATTGAGGGTTTACTCTGGATGGCTACCCCAGTAGCTTATTTTAGAGTGCAGAGGTCAGGTCACTGGACTCAGAGATGAACCCCAGGTAGGCTCTACATTGCAGGGATGTTACTGGTGGCCTCCCTCTATAGCAGCTGTCCTCCATGGCAGATGCTAAGGATGTTGATATGTCTCACCAGATGAAAGTGCAAGTCTGTGGTCACAACTGGAAAAAGAACTGAGAGTTTCATCTGTGCAGATGAAAAATAGTTTATTTGTTATGGTCTTTGTGTATACTCCTTAATGCTGTTTTACAGCAAATATGTAACTTAAATTTAACAACATTTTGGAAATATCCTAGAAAAACAATATTTAAGTATATTTTCTAGAAGAATGTAACACTCAATAAGGCAAAATATCCATGTTTATTCTAAGATTTTGGTGATAGTAGGATGGGGAGAGCAAAGCAATCTAGATGTGCATTTAGACTTTCGTTATAGCAACAAATCAAAGAGCAAGGTATTTTGACATTTGTAATTCCCTGTTAATGGAGATGCTCATGGAAAGCTTGACCTGGTGAGATAGCTGCATGATTCCTTATGCTTCTTTTTGTCTAGTTGGTAATTCCATTAACCACCCAAGATGACTTGGACAAAGCTGTGGAACTGCTGGATCGTAGTATTCATATGAAGAGCCTCAAGATATTACTTGTGATAAATGGAAGTACACAGGTATGACTTGGGATATTTTTCC
The DNA here is from genome assembly GCF_000164805.1 of Carlito syrichta. Lineage (NCBI taxonomy): Eukaryota > Metazoa > Chordata > Mammalia > Primates > Tarsiidae > Carlito > Carlito syrichta. The sequence continues at coordinate 207,011 of NW_007260362.1, forward strand.
AGTAAAAATTGTAGAACTTAATGCTTGTAAAAGTCAATATATAAAACATAATTTTATTCTGTAGTCATTGCTATAATTTCAGTGTGATTAAATACAAACTTACGCACTTTAATTGCTATAGTTTAATATCCTTGCTCCTCAAAACCACAGTCACGATTATAAATAACGTATTGTGCATTAGAAACTAATAGAAACTGACAACTTGGAAAGAATTATGTTGGTAACAAAATTTCAAAGAGTAGAAGATCTGGGAAAGCTCACAAATAATAATAGAGTAGCTAGGTTATGTTTGGTAGGAGAGAGAATTCTGCTTAAAACCCCAAAGGGGGAAAATAGCATTAATTGTTTTTTCTCCTCTGTAGCCTACTAATTTAGAACCATTGCCATCACAAGAAGATTTGGATAACACAGTATTTGAAGCAGAGAGGAAAAAGCGGCTTCCTATAATAGGTAAGAAAGCTACTGTCTGAATTATGAAATAAATGATTTCTCAATTTCTTCTTCATCTTTTAATGCAGTGTAACACCTAAGCATATTCCTCATAAATAGCATTCCATTTCTGTACTTTCTGTAATTTATCTAAGTTAAATACATCCTAATATCTGATGTCCCTTGGGAATTCCTTGCAAGTATTGCAGAATTGATCATCTCCAATTTAAGTTCATTATTTATGTACCCAGGCTATTTTAATGTTTAACAAATTCAAATAGAACCTTGAAGAGGTTTTACCTTGAACATTTATCATAATACTCTAAGAAAGGAATTGGCAGTAGGGAGCACTGCCGGCATGGTGAGAGCGCGTAACCTCAGTAAGGGTACCCACACTTTACCTGTACAATGACCACGTAAGTACCTAACCCTGAATTGTACCCCACATTTTAAAAATAAAATAAAAATAAAACCTTGAAGATGTTTTATTTGTACAAGTAGAATGAGGGGAAAAAAATTAAAAAATAATACTGATATATTGGAATTAATAGACTGGATTCTAAGTTCATAAGTCTTTCTCTAGGTTTTAGTTCTTGCCAAAAATGTTGTCAAAATAAAGATTACTAAGGATTTCCATATTATGCTGTATTATTACTTTATTAATATTCAAATTTCATTTACCACTAATTATATATTGATATTTTTGAGCTTATGGTATTAAAAAAGGATCCTGTGTGCTGTTTTTTAAAGAGATTTTATGAGTGAAGCATGGGCTGGGCAGAGGTGCTTTAAGAGGTACTTCTATGTGTATTCCCCAATTTATATGAAACATTGATAATCTGTATTTTTATGTGATCAAAGCATTACATTCTTCCAAAAATCCACTGGTAGAAATGTTTTTACCAGAGAGGGCAATGAGTATAGTCATTAAAGATGGCACAAAAGCATGTATGGGGGGTGGATGTGAAGGGGAACAGTTGAAGAGGCAGAGAAGAGCCAGTGGATAAGGAGGAAGCGGGAGAGTGCGGCAAAATAGTTGTGGTGAGGACTCTGAAAAGGACGGGTGGCCAAAGAAGGTTGTTGATGATGAAAGAAAAGATTAAACTGGGATGTGAACCACCAAAACTATATATATTATTCATCTTCTCTTTTGCTCCCCAGAAGAGGCTGTCTTATGACTGTTCTCTTCTAAGTGTCTGTTATACAAGTCCAGCTTTTGGTTTTAGAGGTGCTGGAAGTATGAGCAGCAAAGGTGATACACAAAATAAAAATGGCTTGTATTCATTCAGATATATTTTGATATAATTTTAAAATCTGGTGAAAGAACATTTGAAATACCTGAATTTAAATTCCAGCTCTCTGATTAATCTGAGACCAATAAATTTGTTCTCATCTTTAAATCATGGGATTTTTATAGCAGTAAATTTAAAGAACACTTGTAAAGTACATTTTACTTTTCAAACAGAAAGCATGACTACTATAAAATGTACATTTTGACCAGGCATGGTGGCTCACATCTGTAATCCCAGCACTTTTGGAGGCTGAGGAGGGAGGAGTGCTTGAGCCCAGGAGTTCGAGATCAGCCTAGGCAACACAGCGGCCTTATCTCTATGAAAAATTTTTAAAAATTAGCAGGGCATGGTGGTGTATACCTGTAGTCCTGGTTACTCGGGAGGCTGAGGCAGAAGGATCACCTGAGTCCAGGAGGTTGAGGTTATGGTAAGGTATGATCGTGGCACTGTACTTCAGCCTGGGTGCCAGCATGAGAGTCTGACTCAAGAAGAAAAGAAAAAGCCGACTTAACTAACATGTTTTGGCTTGTTCTGCCTAATGCAACTTAAGTGAGTTGGCAATTTTTTGCTTTAGAATGATAGCTACTATAATATAAGAAATGAGGATTAAGAAAGAAATGGAGATTAAGAAAGAAATGGGGATTAAGAAAGAAATGTACTTTTTTTTTTTTTTCGAGACCCACCAGGGCAACTTAACGAGACCTCATCTCTACAATAAAAAAATCAAAATGAGCCGGGCGTGGTAGCGCATGCCTGTAGTTCCAGCTACTTGGAAGGCTGAGGCGGAAGGATCATCAGAGCCCAGCAGGTTGAGGCTGCGGTGGCCGGGAGCGGCCACTGCACTCCAGTTTGGGTGACAGAGTGAGACTCCAACTCAAAAAAAAAAAAGAAACTGGAAATTGTATAGAATTGCTAGTGTTTTATTAACACTGCTTTAAACTTGTAATGACTTTGATAGGTATGACCATCTATTTTTTTTCCTTATATGTTGACAACTATTCTTTTTAATTGTTTTTAAAACGGGAGCTAATGAAAAAAATTCCATTGGGATAGTATGCTGGTGTTCAAGTCTGAATGAGGAGTGCATTGGCATACCCGTTACTAACAAAAATGAAGAAAAATGCGTTGTCAAGGAGGTGAAGAAATTTTCGTTGTGTTTTTTGTTCCCTGTGTCCTTTTATGTACATCTCTTGGTAATCATTTTCCTTTCTTTTTTCCTATCTCATTAACAAATGCTGGCATATACTTACAGTGACTCCTTTACATAAGGCTAAAGCCTTTTTGCTTTAAACTTGACCAGAACGTAAATGCTCACATAACTTCTCCATATCTATTTTATTTTTGAGTCGGAGACTCACTCTGTTGCCCAGGCTAGAGTGCAGTGGCATGCTCAGAACTACCACAACCTCAGCCTGCTGGACTCAGGCGATCCTTCTGCCTCAGCCTTCCAAGTAGCTGGAACTACAGGCACGCTATCACCATGCCCGGCTAATTTTTTGTAGAGAGGTCACACCAAGTTGTCCAGGCTGATCTTGAACTCCTGGACTCAGGTAATTCTCTCTTACCTCTGTATCCCAAAATAGTGGAATCGTAGGGGTGAGCCACTGCGCCTGGTCCACATGTCTATTTTATAGTTAATTTCAAAAAATTACAGGAAAGGAGAGAAGCTACTTGGAAGGCTGAGGCAGAAGGATCGTCTGAGTCCAGCAGGCTGAGGTTGTGGTAGTTGTGAGCATACCACTGCACTCCAGCCTGGGCAACAGAGTGAGTCTCCAACTCAAAAATAAAATAGACATGGGGAAGTTATGTGAGCATTTAAGTTCTGGTCAAGTTTAAAGCAAAAAGGCTTTAGCCTTATGTAAAGGAGTCACTGTAAGTATATTAACATTACTATTAACATAGCATCAGTTCTACAGAATCAGGTAGAATAAAGAAGGTTATTGTCTCATAGAAATGTGGTTAATTAAATGAACTATTCTAAATGAATGCCAAATTTTCCATTTTTCTAAAATACAAAAAAATGTAAATTCCAGGAATATGGCTTGCCACAAAAAAAAAAAAATTTAAATACCCAAAAATAGAATACAGGATTTCAAATAGAAAATGCCCTAATAGGGGCTAAATTACTAAGAAATAATCTCATTTTAGGTTTCTAAAGATTAAAGAGAGGAGATGGAAAGAATATCATGAAACCTTGCAAAGAAGGGATTTAGTCCCATGTTTACAGATGAGGAAACAGGTTTATGAAGATGGGTAACTTTACCAAGACACCCGGCTGGTAAATAACTGGAACTAGGTTTTAAACTGAGGTCTAGTTGCAAAGCCCATAGTCTTTCACTACAATATGATGCTGTTTATAAATTATGTCAAAAGCTAACATTTATTTGGGTACAAGTGACCTCTAGAAGTTCAGAAATCTATCTAAATGTATCTAAAAATGTATATTGTATTATCAACCCATCAGTAGTCAAAAGACTATGTAGTAAGTATAAATGAATTTTACAGTGAAGTTAATAATTATCGTAGGATGGGAATTTACAATGGGTATAAACACGTTTTAAGTTTTACAAACAATGTTCTGATAAGTTTTAATTAAAATTGAATTTCACTTGCTATAGTTATTATTGATATAGTTCAGGAATATAGCCTATTTGAAGCAAAACTTGATTTTCTTGCTGATAATTATAAATCATATAATTTTTCTTCTTTGAGGTCCCAGTAATAGAGATAGAAGTTCCCCTCCCCCAGGATACATTCCAGATGAATTGCACCAGGTTGCCCGGAATGGGTCATTCACTAGTATCAACAGTGAAGGAGAGTTCATTCCAGAGAGCATGGACCAAGTAAGCCAAAGTTTGATGTTTTTCGTTTAAAGAGATATTGTCAGAGTCAGTGTGACTTGGTAAGTACCTGGTGTGTGTGTGTGTGTGTGTGTGTGTGTGTGTGTGTGTCAGTCAGGAAAATACACACTAGTTTACGTGTGCCTGTATGTATTGATATGTAAAGAAAGCCGGAATAAGGTTGATTTTCTTGTATTGCTCATCCATAAGTGAATGAATGATTAATGCATTTGTTTTGTGATCCTGGGATTAACATTCAGGTTTTTAAAAAAGATATTTGAAAGACAGAGTAAAACTACAAGTATTTAACTATGAAACTGAGGTTTGTGAACATTTTTTTAAAAATATGCCTCTTTGTTGTTATGTGATAGATTATTAGAGAAAACGTGTTACAGACCAAAGGTTGAAGGTGATATTGCCTGGACCTGCTGGACTTAGGTGATCCTTCGGCCTTAGCCTTCCAAGTAGCTGGAACCACAGATGTGCGCTACTGTGCCTGTCTAAATTTTTTTGATTTATTGTAGAGACAAGGTCTCACCAAGTTGCCCAGGCTGGTCTTGAACTTGTGGGCTCAGGCAATCCTCCCAAAGTGCTGGGATTATAGGCGTGAGCCACCGCTCCCGGCTCAAAGCATTTTAAAAAATACCTCAGTTTTATGGTATTGAAATATTTTCATGGAATTGCTGTTAATTTTCTTAACATCGCTTGTATGTTCACAGTATTGCAGTAGTTTACATTGAAGTGGTTAGTAATGTCACAGTGTTATTAGTCTTAATTTGAGTGGGGCTTTGTTCAGTTTTCAGTAAGCAAAATTATGTAAAACATTGTAACTTTAATTATTTAGTCTATAGATGATAGAAAAGAATGTTTTTCTCTTAAAGAAATTTTAGAGTTGTGGCTTATCTAACAAGGGACTGCTGAGTATAGGGTTCTTCTAAAATTGTGATGAATATCTCCCTCTCAGTATTTCAAAAGCTGTTGACTTAAAGGGTGAATATTATGTCACATGAATTATATCTCAATAGAGCAGTTTTTTTAAAAAAGTAACTTTTGATTATATCAGATTAAATCATGGTGGAACTCTTTATTTTCCTAGATGCTGGATCCATTATCCTTAAGTAGCCCTGAAAATTCTGGCTCAGGAAGTTGTCCATCACTTGATAGTCCTTTGGACGGGTAATGTTGATTGTGGTTTTTGTTTTTTAATATGCGTATGGGTAAATATGCATGTAGATAGCATGTTTAATTATCAGTATCTCTTTTATGGTAAATTTAGAGGAATGTAATTAATTGATACTTGTCTATAACAATAGCAAACAATTATTACACAGTGTGGATGAATCCCTTAACTTCATGGGCCCTAGTATTATTTTTAGCTAAAATGATATAATTATAATAGTTTTGAGTATTTCTACTTGCCAAAATTGTGTGGTTGAAGGCAAGTCAAATTTAGAATTTCTGTACGTTTACTTTTAAAACTTGTTTGCTGTCAAATTTTTCATTAATATGTTTACTTTTGGAGATTTGAGTTATTTCACCTGTTCAGGATTCTGGCACCAGGTTAGAAATAATTTACATTCTTGTTAATTGTGGCCCAGTGTGTTGGTTGTCGTTTAAAAAATTTAAGTACTATTATTCTTTCATGAACTGGCTGTTTAGGAATATGAGCAACATCAATTTGCAATTGTGAATTTTTTGTTACAAGTGCTCCCCCTCCTGGTCTCAATAGGCCAATGTTCTTAGTAGTCACTGTAGCTCAGAGTCAATATTAAAATCTTTACCTGTTTAATCTCCTCAGAGATTACTTTATGAAAGCAAATTCTGAAAGGATAAATAATACTGTGTGTGAAGTACATTTAAATTTTCCCTTATCTGTGTATATGAAACCTCTGTATTAATGTCTACCTCAAGATGGACATTTAAGAAATTCAGAGAAAGCTATATATTGAGTTTTCACTATTTGCAAGGCACTGTCCTGGACACTTATATATGTTTGACGGGTTGGAGATTATTATCTTCTTTCTATAGATGCATGAAACAGTCTCAGAAAGGTGATTTGCCAAGGTTAAATGACAGAGCTCAAGTTAAAACAAAGTGTTTCCAAACAGCTGTGATTCCAGAATATGTCATTCTTACCACCGTGTTCTCCAGGTTAACTTTAATAGCTAGGCTTTTTGCCTACATGACCAGGGTGAGCTCCTTTACACACACATACACACAGAGATAGATCGATACAGATGTTACTTTACATTTTTTCTAAAAAGTCTTATTTACATATTTTCTCTTAACATGACATTTTTTGTTTATAGAGAGAGTTATCCAAAATCACGAATGCCTAGGGCACAGAGCTACCCAGATAATCATCAGGAATTTTCAGGTTAGACTTTATAAATTCTAAATGTTTATGTCATTGGATAATATTTTGGCTGAGAGGGAGAGGGGAGATTTTTGAAAAATCAAATAAAAGTTTGTAAATGGCTTTTCATCATTAGAAGTATTTGACTTTTAAAAAAATAGCATATAGCCGGACTGGGTGGCTCAGCCTGTGATCCCGTGCCTTTGGGAGGCTGAGGTGAGCGGATTGCCTGAGCCCGCGGGTTCGAGCCCCGCCTGGGCAGCGAGACCTCATCTGTACAATACATCAAAAAATCAGCTGGGCGTGGTAGCATGTGCCTGTAATTCCGGCTACTTGGAAGGCGGAGGCGGAAGGATCGCCGGAGCCCAGCAGGTCGAGGCTACGGTGGCCGGGAGCGGCCATTGCACTCCAGTCTGGGTGACAGAGTAAGACTCCAACTCAAAAAATAAAAAAATAAAAATTAAAAATAGCATATAACTTTCTTACATGTCTTAACAGACTATGATAACCCTATCTTTGAGAAATTTGGAAAAGGAGGAACATATCCAAGAAGGTATCATGTTTCATATCATCATCAAGAGTATAATGACGGTAAGTATTTGGCATTTAGACCACAAGAATAACTTGTTAAAAAAAATCTCAAAAATAATAAATGTAAATTTTTTTTAAATCTCATATTTGTATAATACCTTCAGAAAAAAATTTCCCTGAATCACTTAGTTTTCTGGTTTAAAAAAGGTGTTTTGAGGAAATTGGGTCATAGCTAAGCTGTAACATTTTAGGCTGGATATGACTTATGCCTATATTCCCAGCACTTTGGGAGGCTGAAACAGAAGGATCACTTGAGGCCATGAATTTGAGAGCAGACTGGGCAACCCAGTGAAATTCCCCATCTCTACAAAAAAATAAAATAAAATAATAAAAAAAAATTATATTTTACCTTACGTCAACTTATAAGACATGTCTTTCCCTTAAAAGAAAAAGGGTCTCACTGATGAGCAATATGTCTTTTGCTCCTATCTGATGTATCTGGAAAAATAAAATAAGTAGAAAAAGGGTCTTGCTCAAGCTGACTTAAACTCCTGGGCTTAAGTGATCCTCCCTGCTCAGCCCTTTGTGTAGCTGGGACTAGAGTTGTGAGTCTGACTGTCAAGGAGTAATTTTTTTTTTCTTTTCGAGTTACAGTCTCACTCTGTTGCCCAGGCTGGAGTGCAGTGGCACGCTTCTGGCCACCGCAGCCTCGACCTGCTGGGCTCCGGCGATCCTTTGCCTCAGCCTTCCAAGGAGCTGGAACTACAGGCGCACGCTACCATGCCTGGCTAATTTTTTGATTTACTGTAGAGATGAGGTCTCTCCAAGTTGCCCAGGCGGGTCTCGAACCCGCAGGCTGAGGCAATCCACTCACCTCGGCCTCTCAAAGCGCTGGGATTACAGGCTGAGCCACCGAGTCCGGCCAGGAATAATTATTAAATCATACTTATTAAAAAATTACTCCTTGGTGATGAAATTCACACTTGCATTGTCCCTTTAAAACAAAAAGCAAAACTACTTGTGAACTTCTAAATCTTTGTATTTTTAAATCATTATTGGAAGTGAAAATAAAATTTTTTTTCTCCTTTTTATCCAAAAGTGAGAGTTCTTTTCTATGACGTATGTGCATGTGTGAGTTACCATAGATTATTTGAATTAGTATTCAAAGTCTTCATTTTTTTCCCTCCTTTTTTCAATCTTTTATCCTAGTCACAGGACAAATTTGTTCCCTACATTACAAATTTTAAACACTTAAAAGTATTCCATGTTAATAAAAAGTAGATGGTAATTTTGTGTTCATGTTATAGGTCGTAAAACTTTTCCAAGAGCTAGAAGGACCCAGGGGACCAGCTTCCGGTCTCCTGTGAGTTTCAGTCCTACTGATCACTCCTTAAGCACTAGTAGTGGAAGCAGTGTCTTTACCCCAGAGTATGACGATAGTCGAATAAGAAGAAGGGGAAGTGACATCGACAACCCGACCTTGACTGTAATGGACATCAGCCCACCCAGCCGTTGTAAGTAATAGAGATTGGCATAGTGAAATAGCAGAACCTTTACAGTGTGTAAAGGTGTTAATACTAAGCGAGTCCTCAGGGTGAGACAGACTCCTATAAAAAGGCAGTAATGGTGTTTCTAAGGCGGTTGGAATATCAAGTATAAGCATGGAATCAGCTAATTACTTAGATCATTCCTTCACTTTTATTAGGAATATTATTGCCAACTAGTCATTTTTTTTAACTACTCATTCCACATATCCTTGTTGAGTACCTAGCACTGAGATTTCAAACATGACCACTAAGACTTAATCTAGTGGGGTGAACTAATTTGGAGAAATAATTATAGCATTTAATAGTGATCTTAATGTGAGTAGAAATTTACCAGTTAAGGAAATAACATATATAAGAGGCCATGGCATATTCTGAAAATGGGGGGTAGTTCGTTTTTGGCTGACATGAGGGATATCTTACTTGAAATAGGCCTACAGTGGTGATTAAGGCCACATTGCAAAGTGTTTGGACTTTATTGTATAAGTGTTGCATACAAAGGTTCATGCTCAAGGATATTTATTGCAGCACTATTTGCATACTCTAAATTTCCCTTTTTTGTTCTAGTGTGTTATAGATTACTATTACATCTATGACCCCACTCTGCATTGCTGTTATCTTTGCTTTAAACAATATCTTTTAAAGCGATTAAAAGTAAGAGAAAATGTCTTTTATATAGACCTTAAATCTATCCATTTCTTTGTATGTTTAGATCCATTTCTGTTTGTGTAGATCCAAAATATACATAAACAAATACAGACCTAGGATCTGTTGGGTATCAAATTTCCTTTTGCCTGAAGAATTGCATTTACCATCTTCTGTAATACAGGTCTGCTGGTAATACATTAATTCAGCTTTTGTTGTTTGAATAAAAGGTCTTTATTTCACCTTCATTTTTGGGAAAATATTTTTTTCCTGAGTTTAGAATTCTGGGCATAGTTTTTTTTTTTCTTTGAATTGGAGTCTTACTCTGTGACTCAGGTTGTAGTGCAGTGGCATGATGATGGCTCATCACATCCTCAACCTCCTCAGCTCAAACAATCTTTCTCCTTCACCTCCTGAGTAGCTAGGACTACAGGTGAATACCACCATGCCCAACTAATTTTTGGTTTTTTTGGTTTTGGGGTTTTTTGGAGACAAGGTCTCACTGTGTTGCCCAGGCTGGTCTCAAACTCCTGGGTTCAAACAGTCCTCCTGCCTCAGCCTCTCAAAGTGCTGGGATTACAGGCATGAGTCATTGTGTGTGTGTGTGTTTCTTTCAGCACTTTAAAGCTGTTGCTTCATTGTCTTTTGGCTTATATACTTTCTGAGGATAAATCTGTAATTCTTATCTTTGTATCTCTGTGTAATATGCTTCCATTTCCCCCCACACCCCATCCCCCACCCCCCTGCTTTCAAAATTTTCTCTTTGATTTTCAGCAGTTGGAATATGATATATCTAGGTATATTTGTGTGGGGTTTCCAATTGGTGTTCTTTTAGTTTATTATATTTGTAGTTTGTCTATGAAAGGTTCTCAGTCATCACCTTCCCCAAATGTTTTTTTAACCCCTCACTTCTTTTCTCTCTCCGTGTGTGTGTGTGTGTGTGTGTGTGTGTGTGTGTGTGTGTGTGTGTTTCAGTTTGGGAAACTTCTGTTGATCTGTTTTAGTTTCACTGATTCTTTCCTCAGCCCTGTTGCGTTTGTTCATGATCTTCAGTATTTCTGTTGTTTTTTTTATTTTGAGGATTTTCACTTCACTCATTCCTGTAGTTTTCATTTGCCTGTTGAAGTCTCTGTATGTTCATATGTGTTGTCTGCCTTTTCCATTAGGCTTCTGACATGTTAGTCACAGTCATTTTATTTCTTTTGGGTTGGGAATCTCACTCCATCCAGGCTGGAGTACAGTGGCGTGATCACGATGATCATGGCACAGCCTCGACCTCCTGGACTCAGGTGATCCTTCCACCTAGCCTCCCAAATACCTGGGAGTATGGGTGCACACCACCACACCCCACTAATGTTTTGATCTTTTTGTGGAGATGAGGTTTTACTATGTTGCACAGGTTGGTCTTGAACTCCTGGGCTCAAGCAATCTGCCTGCCTTGGCCTTCCAAAGTGCTGGGATTATAGGTTTGAGCCACCATGCTTTGTAGTCATAGTTATTTTGAGTTTCCTATCTTAATCTTTTGAGTCTGGTTGTGTTGATTTCTTTCTCTTTTGACTTTTTCTGGGGGAAAGAGGAAGGGGTGGGTTTGCTTGTTTGTGTCTTGTCATTTTTTTTTTTTTTTTTTGAGTTGGAGTCTCACTCTGTCGCCCAGACTGGAGTGCAGTGGCCGCTCCCGGCCACCGCATCCTCGGCCTGCTGGGCTCCAGAGATCCTTCCGCCTCAGCCTTCCGAGTAGCCGGAATTTCAGGCATG
>NW_007260362.1:218517-251351 GCF_000164805.1 Carlito syrichta
CCTCAGCCTCCCAAAGGCGCGGGATTACAGGCTGAGCCACCGAGCCCGGCTGTCATTTTACACAGAATGCGGCATCAAGTATAGAACAGTGGAAACTGAGGTAAATAGAATGTGTTCCTGGAGATAGGCACAGCTTTTCTTTTACAAGGCCACTAGTGTAGGATTGAGTCAGACAAGTCAGAAGTTGTGCTTCTGGGGTTTGGATTTTGTTGTTGCTGTGGTCCCTGTGTACCACTGACTTCAGATTTCTCTAGTTGCCTTGTGCGGTTGTTCCAAAGATATTTTCTCAATAGTCCTTCTCTGCCCTCAGCAGCTGACCTTCCTTGTGTACTGCCTACTTCTCAGAGAGGGAGGGTTTATCTATGCCCTCACTTCTCACCCAGTAGTAGTAGTAAATTGCTGCTACCTGTTAGCCTAGTGAGGTGAGGCAGAACTGGAAGGTCCTGGGTTGTCCTATCCAGCTTCAGTATTAAGGAGGGTTTTTCCTCCCCGGTTTTCAGAGATGGGCTTTATCAGGAGCCCTGACCATCTTCCGGGAGTTGGAGAAATCTGTGGGCAGGGTCACAGAAGTTGTCTTGCCCTTCTCTTAGGGGCAGAGTTTTTTCTGTTCCATTTTCCTAGTGTCAGTGGATCTTGACCTGTAACCTGAGAATGACAGAGTTTGCTGCTCTTCTGCCTCAGCAGTTTAAGGCTCCTGTTTTTTAGGAGACAAGTGTGTGGGAGGGGCCATCTGCCTTTTCCTCAACAGTGGGCCTTCCCCTTCTCCAGGCCTCGGCCACCACATCAAGGGAGGCTTTCTCTGGTCTCCTGCTCCTGTGAGCACACAGTAGAAGTCCACAGAAAACACCTTTGAGGTGGTATGAACTCACCTGTGTCTGAATCTTCCAAGGGCTCAATACTTGTTTAACATGGAGCTGAGTTTGTCTTACCTACCTGTTTGGGTCTGTTTCTGTGCTTTGCAGCAGTGAGCCAGAGTTTGTGTTTTGTCTCTTCTCAGAGGTACTGGGTTTTCCTTAGATTTCAGGCTAGCTGGTTGCCCTGCAATTTCAGTTTCTGGGATGTGCAATACAAGTGATAATTGTGTACATTACCCAGTTTTGTTAGGATAGGAGTGATGTTCTGTCCCACTTTCTGCATTGTAGATAGAAACTGAAAAACTAGTTATAAGTATGGCTGCAATAAAAACTAGAAATGGTGGGTCATATAGTGTGTGCCATCTTAGATTGAGTAAAAGATGCTGTCATTTTTGTAATCAGAAAAAAATCATAGAAAAATATGAGTCATGGAGATGTGAATGTTTTTAGAATATTCATAGAAAACTGACTAAAGAGAAAATTTTGAAAGGTGGTGACCATGAATTTGGAACATTCATGATTTTCCCTTACAACCAAGCACATTCAAGTAAGGATATTACTAATATGGCGTAGTCCTTTGGTTCTTGACCATTTGTGTCCCATCTGATCATTTCAGCTTAAGAAAGTGTTTTTGTTCTTTTTCAGCACCTCGAGCGCCAACCAACTGGAGATTGGGCAAACTGCTTGGCCAAGGAGCCTTTGGCAGGGTCTACCTCTGTTATGATGTTGATACAGGAAGAGAATTGGCTGTTAAGCAAGTTCAGTTTGACCCCGACAGCCCTGAGACCAGCAAGGTAAAGATCACTGCAGAAATGACTTTGTCACGTTATAAAGAAACATTTTTGGTTTTTTTAGGCCAGGCGTGGTGGCTCACGTCTGTAATCCTAGCACTTTGGGAGGCCATGGCAGGATGATTGCTTGAGTCCAGGAGTTCAAGACCAGCCTAGGCAACATAATGAGACCCCGTCTGTACAAAAATTTAAAAAAAAAAAAAATTATCCAGGTTTAATTTATGTGCCTGTAGTCCTAATTACTTGGGAGGCTAAGGCAGAAGGATCGCCTGAGTCCAGGGGGTGCAGGCTGTGGTAAGCTGTGATTGAGCCACTGCACTTCTGCCTGAGCAATAGAGTAGGACCCTGACTCAAAAAAATAAATAAAAAGCATTTTTTACTAAAAAGCCAATATAACATGCAGTGGAATTTTGGGGTTTTTTTCTTAGTATAAATTATTTGCAGAACAATCAGATAATTTGTTTATCTACTTTGTACTGTGGATTTTTCTTTTTAATACTTCAGTTATATTCCTATTCTAATTTAGTGTTGCTTTAGCATACCATCAGTGACTGGTTAAAAAGTTATTGGTTAGAGACTTCAAAATGTTTGTTCCTTCAGAGATAAAAATTTCAGAATGAAATCACCTTAATAGTACCTGAAGTTAGAATTTTTTGCTTTTACTAACACTGTTGAAAAGACTTAACAGTGAGTTCTGTTTTTCAGGAAGTAAATGCACTTGAGTGTGAAATTCAGTTGTTGAAAAACTTGCTGCATGAGCGCATTGTTCAGTATTATGGCTGCTTGAGGGATCCCCAGGAAAAAACACTTTCTATATTTATGGAATATATGCCAGGGGTAAGTTAGTACATCTATTTAAAATCTTAGTTGATGAAAGAAAATAAACAAGAGTTTAGATGCTAAAATGTTAATAACCCTAATTAAGGACATTTTGGAAAAGTTTTAAATTAAAGCTGGATAATATCTTATTCCTGTACTCTTCATCTGTTTTTGTATTTTTTAACTCATTAATGCTGAAATATTCTAAAGTAGGTTACAGATATCATAGCAGTCTATCTTGCCTTAAATGCCCCCAAATGCCAATTATAGCAGATATATTCAAACTAGATTCCAGTCTAGGATCATACATTACATTTAATTGTTATGTCTCTTAAGTCTCTTTTTTTGTAGAGCAGTCAATTTTTACATGATATAGATTTGACAAAGAGACCAAGATAGCTGTTCTGTTGAGTCTTATCTCGTAAATTTATTTGGTTGCATTCTCATGGATTTTGTTAAATTTGTTCCTTTATCCCTTTATTTCCTATAAGCTCCAAGTTAGAGCTGATGTCTAAGTTATAGTCCAGCTGAACATTTTTTATTTGATACATCCGAGATGAAACTGTGAACTTCATGTTGCATTTTATCAGGAGACATACAGTTTCTAGTTGTTTCACTATAGGAGTGCTTAAGATTGACCATAGATGATTGATATCTTGATTCCAGCATTGTGGTTTTGTTTTGTTCTGCAGACTAGAAAATAATCTGAGGTCCAGTACTTTTTTAAGGCTGTAGTTTGAGCTATGGATCAGTGAAACTGTTTCTGGACCAAGATCTTATAATAATGTTCTTAACTATTCTCAGTATCACAAGAGCAACAGTAAATTTGTTTCTTATCATTATGAGTGATTATTTGTTCACAGTGACACCATTGTTAACCAGTGGGTTATCATTACTACCTCCTTGTTATTTTAAAATATTATAGCCGGGCTCGGTGGCTCAGCCTGTAATCCCGCGCCTTTGGGAGGCTGAGGTGAGTGGATTGCCTGAGCCCGTGGGTTCAAGACCCGCCTGGGCAGCGAGACCTCATCTCTACAATAAATCAAAAAATCAGCCGGGCGTGGTGGTGCATGCCTGTAATTCCAGCTACTCGGAAGGCTGAGGCAGAAGGATCGCCGGAGCCCAGTGGGTCGAGGCTGTGGTGGCCGGGAGCGGCCACTGCACTCCAGTCTGGGCGACAGAGTGAGACTCCCACTCAAAAAATAAATAAATAAATAAAATAAAATATTATATTGCCAGGATGGGCATGGTGGCTCATGCCTGTAATCCCAGCCCTTTGGGAAGCCAAGGTGAGAGGTTTGCTTGACCCCAGGAGTTTGAGACCATCCTAGGCAACATAGCGAGATCTTGTCTCTACAAAAAAAAAAAATCAAAAAATTAGTCGGACATGGTTGCATGCACCTGTAGTCCCAGCTACTTGGGAGGCTGAGGTGGAAGGATCACCTGAACCCCAAAGATCAAGACTGTGGTGAGTTGTGATTATTCTATTGCACTCCAGCCTGGGCAACAGAATGAGACCCCAACTCAAAAAGAAATTTTTTTTTTATATAAAAAAAAAAAATTCTGTTGCCAATGTAAATTGGTTTTTAAATATCCTCTTTGGAAAACAAACTGAGAAATATATTAAAGATCTTAAAAATATTGAAGCCTTTTAACTTGGTAGTTTCACAGAAATGTATTCTACAAAAGTAATCCAAAAGAAAGGAAAAATTCTGTACATTTAGTACTATCTGTGTTGGAGAAAAACGGAAATATTAGTGCCCACAGTGGAAGCAAGTCATGATGGTATTGTGTTAAAAATAAAAATTATGAAGGCCGTCTAGTAAAGTTGGAAGAAGTACTTGTGGTGTGTGTGTGTGTGTGTGTGTGTGTGTGTGTGTTTTGAGTCAGGGTCTTACTGTGTTGCCCAGACAGGAATGCAGTGGCATGATCACAGCTCACCGCTTCCTGAAACTGGTGGGCTAAAGCAGTTCTCCCTCCTCAGCGTCCCAAGTAACTGGGACCACTGGCACGTGCCACCATACCTGACTAATTTATTTATTTTTTTGTAGAGACAAGGTCTTGCTCTGTTGCCCAGGTTGGTCTTGAACTCCTGGGCTCAAGCAATCCTCCCGCTTCAGCCTCCCCAAGGATTACAGGTGTGAACTGCCGTGCCTGACTGAGAAAGTATTTGAAATAAGAGAGAAGAATATAAAGTACTATTTAATGACGATCATGATATTAACAATGTATCTGTATTTGGACAAGGATAGAAGAAACTTAGAAAATGAAAGTGTGTTGAGATTGTGATATGTTTTTCTCCTATGTAGATTTCCATTACTGTTTGTGACATAAATATTTAAATGAAAATAGAAAATAATTACACATAAGTACAAATAAAGACCCAGACTGCTGAAAATAAAACTGATTAAAACATTTAAGCCGGGTGCGGTGGCTCACACCTGTAATCCCAGCATTTCAGGAGGTGAAGGTGAGAGGATTGCCTGAGCCCATGGGTTTGGGACCAGCCTCAGCAACATGGCGAGACTTCAACTCTACAATAAACCAAAAACTTAGCTGGGTGCATACCTGTAGTTCCAGTTACTTGGAAGACTGAGGGGGAAGGATTGCCTGAGCCCAGCGGGTTGAAGTGGCCATGAGCGTGCCACTGAACTCCAGCCTAGGTGACAGAGTGAGACTGACTAAAAAAAAAAAAAAAAAAAACACTTAGTTGACTAAAACTGATTTACGTTACAAATGGAGTTGTGTAATTTTTATATATTTAGTCATCTTAAGACTAAATCAGGACTATTTAGGAAGAGGCAGTAGATCGTGTTTCTCGTTAGATACCCATGGTTTTATAAGGACATCCATCTTCTTCAAAGCATAAATTGTCATTCCTTGAATTTGAAAAACACATTGCTAAACTAATAATAACTCATTAGCTAGGTGCGGAGGCTCAAACTCGAAATCCCAGCACTTTGGGAGGCAGATGCGAAATGATTGCTTGAGCTCAGGGATTCAAGACCAGCCTGAGCAACATGGCGAGACCTTGTCTCTACAATAAATAAAAAAATTAGCCGGGCGTGATGGCACACACCTGTAGTTCCAGCTACTTGGGAGGCTGCGATAGAGAGATCACCTGAGCCCAGCAAGTGGAGGCTGCAGTGGCCGGGAGTGTGCCACTGCACTCCAGCCTGGGCGACAGAGTGAGACTCCAACTCGAAAAAAAAATCAATAACTTGTTGGTAATCTAAATGGTTTATACAACATATGGTAAGCTCATGGCAGTCACTAGACAGGTACATGATCCTGGACTTCCTTGAAATCCCAAGCTTGTGAATGATGACGTACAATTTCTCTCATTAAACTTAGTGTGATGCCCAACCCACTCATGGTAGCCACACACCAAAAATAAAATCCCTTGACGTTCATCTAACCAAAGCGATGGAAGATCTTTACAATGAGAACTACAAAACACTGCTCTAAGACATCAGATAGGACACAAAGGGAAGAACATCCTGTGGTCATGGATTAGAAGAATTAATATTGTCAAGATGTCCATTCTACCCAAGGCAATCTATAGATTCAGCTCAATTCCTGTCAAACTACCAGCATCATTTTTCACAAACACAGAAAAGACAATATTGAAGCCAAAAAGAGCCCAAATAGTTAAGGCCAAGGCTGGAGGCATCATACTTCCAGACTTCAAACTTCGCTACAAGGCTACAGCAGCCAAGCTAGCATGGTACTGGTATAAAAATAGACACTTAAACCAATGGATCAGGGACAGAGAATCCAGAAATAAAACCGCAGACCTTCAACCAACTCATCTTGGACAAAGCTGACCAAAACAAACACTGGGGAAAGGAAACCATATTTAGCAAATAGTGCTAAGAAAACTGACTGACCACATGCAGAGGAATGAAGTTTGACCCCTACCTATCACCATATGCAAAAATTAACTCAAAATAGATCGAGGATTTAAATGTGAAACCTCAAACTATGAGAATTTTAGAAGAAACCTAGGAATTACCCTCCTGGACATTGGCCTAGGCTATGAATTTATGACCAAGTCCTCAAAAGCAAATGCAGCAAAATATAAAATTGACAGATCGGACCGTATCAAGCTTACAAGTTTTTGCATAGCAGAAGAAACCATCAAGAGAGTAACAGACAGCTCACATACTGGGAAAAATTATTTGTAAGTTATGTATCCTACAAAGGCCTAACATCCAGGATCCATAGGAACTCAAACGAATTGAGTTTGAGTTTCTCTTTTCCTAAAGGAAAAAAAAAACAAAAACCAATAACCTCATTAAAAAGTGGGCAAAGGGCAGACACTCCTTAAAGTAAGACATACAAGTAGCCAACAAACGTGAAAAAATGCTCAGCTTCACTATTGGAGAAATGTCAATCAGAACTACAGTGAGATGCCAGTTGACATCCATCAGGATGGCTATCATTTAAAAGTCAAAAACAACAGATGTTGATGAGACTAGAGAGAAAAGGAAATGCTCCTACACTGTTGATGGTAAGCTAGTTCAGCCTTTGTTGAAAGCAATGTGGTGATTTCTCAAAGGACTTAAAAATTAAGCTACCATAGGATCCAGCAAACCCACTCTTGAGAGCATACCCAGAGGAACGTAAGTCACTTTACCGGAAAGTCACCTGCATGCGTATGTTTTTTGCCTCACTATTCACAATAACAAAAATATGGAACCAACCCAGATGCCCATTGAAAGTGGACTAGGTGAAGAAAATGTGGTTCATGCTATCTGTAATAGAATACTATGCAGTCTTAGAAACAACAACAAAAAAAAATCATGCCCTGTGCAGCAACGTGGATGCAGCCAGAGACCATTGTTCTAAGTGAACTGTCACAGAAATAAAAAACTGAATACTGCATGTTCTCACTCATAAGTGGGCAGGAGGGCACAAAGGTGGGAGCAACAGATGCTGGGCACTGCTATAGGAGGGAGGGGGGATAAGGGACACACAGCCACCCGTTGGATACTATGTTCACTGCTTGGGTGGGGTAGAGGGCTCAGGAGAAGTCCAGACTTGGCCTTCACACAATTCACTTATGTAGCAAATCCTCACATGTGCCCCACAACTCTTAAAAAAATTAGTGTGGTGCCCTAGATTCAAGCTTTTTCAAAATTGTCATTCCATTCTTCAGTTTTCAGACTTAGTATTTCACTCCTTAGTTTATCTAGAACTACTTTCAGACGTAGAACTATAACTTTCTTTTACTTTCAGTATCTGGACTAGCACTTGGCTTCCCTCTATTACTTTTTCACACACACACACACACACACACACACACACACATTCTTTTTAAGGCAGTGTTTCTCAACCTGTTTCAGTTGTACACACTGAAGTTAACATTTTGATAGTATATGGGCTAAGCGGTATACACTGATAGAGCTATTAGTAGCCATAGGCCACTGACCCAGTTGTCCAGAGGGTCCATAACTCTGTTATTTATTTGTCACCCTACAGGTATTTTTTGGCCTATTGTTTGGAAAGCTCTGTTTTAGCAGAGTTATTCTGTGTATTAATACAAGTAGAGACACAGTAAATAGACTGTGAACAAACAAGCCACATTGAATTGTAGATGTGAGTGGTTGACTGGGCACATCCACTGCCTAAGGCTTTCCATATGAGTGTTTGCAGTTTGGTTCACTGAATTGCAAACTGTTCCTTCTCCAGGCATGGCTCATGAATAGTGGAAATGACAAATGGTTAAATCTGTAAAATCCAAGGATCTACCTTCATATGACAGAGTTCATGATTTACCAAGATTCAAGGAAAGGCAGAAACAATAGGATATCTTTTCTTATTGAAAAGAGATTTGTCCTTCAGGAAGCACTTATTCTCCTCTAAAAGAGGATCTTGATATCTTATAAAAAGTGATGAGTATTAATCAAGCTTGCACATTGAAATCACTAGAGAAGCTTTTTAAGAATTCGAGTACCTATGTTCGAGACTGATTCTGCATTCTCAGAGATGGCACCTCATCCTGTCCTAAGAAACACTTAAGAAAATTTGAAATTTCCCTTTAATATATATTTTTTATGTCTTAAACTCGAGTATTGAATATATAAAGAAAAAACTTAAAAATCTTACATGTGTTGTGATTTTCTGATCATGCCCATTATTTCTTCTAAGACATAAAGGCAGCAGATGTCAATACAAACTGAAAACTATAAAACTTGGGCGGTGGCTCAAACCTGTAATCCCAGCACTTTGGGAGGCTGAGGCAAGAGGATTGCCTGAGCCCAGGGGTTTGAGACCAGCCTGGGCAACTTGGTGAGTCCTTGTCTCTACAATAAATTAAGAAAAATTAGCCAGGCTTGGTGGCACATGCCTGTAGTTCCAGCTACTTGGAAGTCTGAGGCAGCAGGTCGAGGCTGTGATGGCCATGAGTGTGCCACTGCACTCCAACCTGGGCAACAGAGTGAGACTCAAAAAAAAAAAAAAAAAAAGCACTGTTAAAAAACAGAATAGCAACAAAATAAGTAAAATTCAAGTAGGACATGCTTAGATAAGTGAGTAGAAAAAACAAAAATATATTCAAGACAAAAGAAAAAGCAAGATAAAAGTACTTGAGAATTTTTTAAAACAGGATTACAAGGAATAGGAGATAGAGTCACCATAATCATAGAAACAAGAGCATTGGTCAAAAAATACTTTTTAAAGGCTTTCTTTAGCTGTAACCTAAAGTCTTCACCTTCCACAGATCTAGTCAGGGAATGTGGATGACTTTTATGTTAAATTGTATGGCCTATTATGTCTTTACTGAGATTTCCTGCCCTCTCCAACTACAGCCTCCTAGTCATGAACTAGGACTCTTAAAAAAGTTAGACTCGGCTGGGTGCAGTGGCTCAAGCCTGTAATCCCAGCACTTTGGAAAGCTGAGGTGAGGGGATTGCCTGAGCCCACAGGTTCAAGAACAGCTTGGGCAACTTGACGAGACCTCATCTCTACAATAAATCAAAAAATTAACCAGGCATGGTAGTGTGCGCCTGTAGTTCCGGCTACTTGAAAGGCTGAGACAGAAGGATCGCCTGAGCCCAGGGGTCGTTGCCAGGGTGACCATGAGCATGCTACTGCACTCCAGCTGACTTTTAAAAAGAGTTAGGCTAGGTACAGTGACTCATGCCTGGAGGGTCACTTGAGGCCGCAAGTTCGAGGCTAGCCTGAGCAACATAGCTCAGTTTTTATTTAACCGTTTTTATTGACATCTGCTGCCTTTATTTCTCAGAAGAGGTAATGGGCATGATTAGAAAATCAGAATACATGTAAGGTTTTAAAGTTTTTTCTACAAAAAAATGGGGGGGAAAGTCAGCTGGGTGTGGTGGCACATACCTATAGTCCCAGCTACTCAGGAGGCTGAGGCAGGAAGATCACTTGAGCCCAGGAGGTTGAGGCTTCAGTGAACTTTGATTGCACCACTGCATTCCATTCTGGGCAAAAGAACAAGACCCTGTGTCTAAAAAATTTTTTTAAATAAAAACAAAGATTTAATAGTGGTTTTCATTTCAAACCACACAATAGCTTTGTTGTTGTTTTCTGTTATTCTAGGGTTCAATTAAGGACCAATTAAAAGCTTATGGAGCTCTTACTGAGAATGTGACTAGGAAATACACTCGTCAGATTCTGGAAGGTGTTCATTATTTGCACAGTAACATGATTGTTCATAGAGATATCAAAGGTAAGTAGTACGGTATTTTTTAAGTACACAGTTCTTTGTTAATGTGAATGAAACAAGTGATATGGTTAAGACATTAAACCTTTAAATTAACATTACTGGTGTGAGCCACTGTGCCTGGCCAAAAAAGTCTCCTCATCTACCTCTAAAATATCACAGGGAAGGCAGGCGTAGTAGCTTATGCCTGTAATCCCAGCACTTTGGGAGGCAGAAGCAAGAGGATTGTCTGAGTCCCGGGGTTCAAGACCAGCCTGGGCAACCTGGTGAGATCTCGTCTCTACAATAAATGAAAAAATTAGCTGGGTGTGGTGGAGCACACTTGTGGTTCCACTACTTAGAAGGCTGAGGCGGAAGGATCACCTGAGCCCAGTAGGTCAAGGCTGCGGTGGCTGCGAGTGTACCATTGCACTCCAGCCTGGGCGACAGAGTGAGACTCTGACTCAAAGAAAATAAAAATAAATAAATGAATCACAGGGAAATGGTTCTCTTGCTTTTCCATGGACTCCATTAGTGTTCCATCAGATCAGTTCTGGTCTCCACAAGTGGGCGGCTCTGTTTTAGGGGGTTCACAAAATCAGTAAAGTTTAAAAGACCATACCAGTGAGCCCAGGCTTACACCTTGCATAGACATTAGGCTAGAATGGCTAAGAGTAGGGCCTCTGCCACCACATGACCTGATTCAAATTCAGGCTTTATCCGTCACTAACTCTGTGGCCTTGGACACGTTACTCAATCTCTGTATGCCTTAGTTCCTTGTTCTTAAATGAGAGAGAGAATGTATCCAGCTCATAGAATTCTTGTAAGGATTAAATGAGTTAGTATATGTAATATGCTTAAAACTGCCTGGTACCTAGAAAGTTCTCAAAAGTTAGTTACAGTGGTGTGACATACTTTATTTTGAGATCAAACTTAAAGTCATGGGAATAGAAGTCGTTACCTAGAGAAGGAATAAAGAGGAGGGAAGAACAAAGCCCCGAACTGAGCTTTGATGAACTCCAACTCTGTTAAACTCACTTTTTAAAACTCAAAAACTCAACTGTTTTCAGGGATCAGGTATGTAAATAAATACATAAAGTGACACAACAGTGAGTGATGGGGATTGAGTACTTAAAACTCTACTCTGCAGAGCATACCTGGAAGTTTCATTCTGTAAAAAGTGGGTTGTGACCCCAAATTTAGAAATCACTTTATTAATCAGTGAAAATAATAAACAAATAGCCTGACGTGATATGCATCTGTTGTCTCAGCTACTCAGGAGGCTATAAGCAGACAACGTAGTTTCTTCATAAACTGCAAAGAGAAAAAGGAAATTAGAGTCAGCTGTAGTCTAGGAAAGACTTAATAGGTCTATCAGTGAGTCTTTGTATGGATCTTATTTGGATTTTGATGTCTTTAATGTAACAAATTGAGCATCAGCTATATATTTCATAATACTAAGAAATTATTCATCCTCTTAGTTGTAAGAATCCTTATCTTTTAAAGATATGTTCTGAACTATTTATTGATCATGATGTCTTGAATTTTGCTTCAAATTCTAGAGAGGAGAAGGAAGAGTGGTTGGCAGTATGGTTGGGCAGGATTGTCCAGAGGTTGGGGCTGGCTGGTGGCTGCATAGACTGTTTTACTTTTGTGTATGTTTAAAGTCTCCTTTTTAAATTAAGAAAAAAAAATTTTTTTTTTAGAGACAATGTCTCAGTCTTTCACTCAGGCTGGAGTGTAATGACACAATCACAGCTCGCAGCAGCCGCAAACTCCTGGGCTCAAGTGATCTTCCACTTCAGCCTACCGAGTAACTGAGACTACAGGCATGTCCTACCATGCCCGGCCAATTTTTTATTTTTCTTTTTTTGTGGAGACAGAGTCTTCCTACATTGCCCAGGCTGATCTCAAACTTCTGACTTGAAGCAATCCTTCTGCCTCAATCTCCTAAAGTGCTAGGATTACTGGTGTGAGCCACTGTGCCTAGCCAAAAAAAGTCTCCTTAGTAACTTACTTTTAACTTATCTAAAATAAGTTTTTAAAAAGTAGAAAACTATGTTGGGAACTTGGCTGCCTATTTTCTCCTCATGACCTCCTGTGGATGTGCATTGGTTCAGCATTGGCGGTTTCTTCCAGAAATACTTCTCCCTGTGTGTGACCTACCTGGGTCTTCTTCCTCACTCATAGTCCTGCTTGTAGTCAGCAAAACTGACTTGTTTGTTGTCCTTCCACTGGTTAAATCTTTTAGAGATGGTGGCTTTTTTGGCTGCCCTTTTTAAAGTATTCTGGATAGTAGGAGATGTGAAATAGGCAACGCGGTTTTAGAGTATCACTAGGACTGAGGCACATTTAAGCTTAAGTCATGTGGAGAATGGATCCTGAACTCTCCCCTGGAGAGACTTTGGAGAACCATCATGGACTAGACTGGAGAATTTGCTGGGAGAACAGAAAGATAAGTACAGAAGCTCCTAAGAAGGGTAGGAAGTCTATATTATCTCCAGTCTATAATGTAGTTTTTTTTTCTTTTTTGAATCGGGTCTTACTCTTCACCCAGGCTGGAGTATGGTGACATGATTACAGCTAACCGCAGCCTCAAACTCCTGGGTTTAAGTAGTCCTTCCGCCTCAGCCTCCCAAGTAGCTTGAACTATAGGCACATGCCACCATGCCTAGCTAATTTTTTTATTTTTTGTAGAGATGAGATCTTGCTTTGTTGCCCAGGCTGTTCTTGAACTCCTGGGCTCAAGCAGTCCTCTCACCTCACCCTTCCAAAGTGCAGGGCTTACAGGCCTGGCCCATAATGTAGATTTTTCTACACCATTCACTCTTCTTCTTAGAGACCTTTTGTTCCCCCCGAAGTATAGAAGACAAAAAAAAGAATATTTTTTTATTTTTTGATGTAAAATCTGGTTAGTGTTATGGAAGGCGTAAACATAAGAACTGAAAAAATAAAATTAGATAAAGTAAATGGCTTATTGAAAAACTAGTCATTTATGGGAAAAGTTAAAAATGAGAAAAGAAATAATTTTTAAAAGATAGAAGCTAGACTCATAATCCCAGAAAAAAAGACTGAGTTTTGAAAGTGATAAGGAGGAAGCTAGAGAATAAAAAAACTAATGAACCTCGTGCCAAGATCTTGGTTTTGAGACCATTCACAGCAATAAAGCCAAGCCTCCTTGGCGAGGTGACTGATTCTGGGACTGGTACAGGATATACACAAGATGCCAGGAATATCTTCTAGTGCCAGAAAAAGAAAGTGCTCAAAAATAACTCCCCAAACAAAAACAAGAATACAATGATGGGGGTATGGCAAAGGGACACAGGAGCCATACCCCTATGGGAAAAGAACTCCCAGTGGCCAAAGCTGATACAACTGGAGCAGTGGTTTTGGGTTATCACCCAAAGTTATAAAATAAATATCCTGCATTCATGGTGATATGAACGAATGATTTAATAAATGGGAGAAGGGAGACAAATCTCCCCTGCAGAATAATTCCAAATAATGTATGTAGCTACTCAGCCTGGAGCATAACTCCCTATTCCTGAATCGTGGGCTATACATGGCGAATGTCTTCCGAATGTATGTGTGGAAAGAGCAGACAGGGAGAAGGACTTTGCAGTGAAGAACCCGACGAGCACCACCTCAAGCCAGGTGATCAAGATCAACATGAACAGTGTTGTTGGCAGTGTGTGTCTTTACGGCCATGTGATGAAGCCTGGCATGGTGGCTCGTGCCTGTAATCCCAGGACTTGTGGGAGGTGGAGGCGAGAGGACTGCGTGAGTCCAAGGGTTCAAACCAGCCTAGGCAACTTGCGAGACCTTGTCTCCACCATAAATTTTAAAAATAAAAATTAGCCAGACGTGGTGACACACGCTTATGGTTCTAGCTACTTTGAAGGCTGAGGCAGATGAATTGCCTGAGCCCAGCAGGTCAAGGCTGCCCTGAGCATGCCATTGCACTCCAGCCTGGGTGACAGAGTGAGACTCTGACTCAAAAAAAAAGAAAAAAAAGATCATGTGATGAGAATGGCACTTTTCCTGTTGGTCTTTCTCCCAAAAACTTATAGCCCTAGACTAATCATGAGAAAACCATGAACCAAATGCTCATTGAACATTCTCCAAAAACCTCAGAAACGTGAGGCCGTCAAAAACAAGAAAAGTCTGAGGAAGAGTATTATTTAAGAGGAGCCTAAGGAGACATGATGGTGAAAGGTAGCCTGGGATCCTGAGACAGAAAAAGGACATTCGGGAGAAACTGAGGCGATCCAAACGAAGTGTGGACTTCAGTTAATAATAGTGTGTTGATACTGGTGCGTTAATTGTGACCGATATGCCATACAAATACAAGATGTTTAATAGGGAAACTGGGTGTGGGGTGTATGGAATTCTCTATGCTCTTTGCAATAAGTCCGAAAATCTACAACTGTCCAAAATACAAAGTTTGTTGTAAAAGTAAATGAAATTTTAAAACTGAGGGAAATCTCAAATATTAAAATATTGGGAATTGAGAGGTAAAACTAATATCAAGCAAGACTTCCTAGGAAGAAAACTTTAAAATAAGTAACAGCAGTGGGGGGAGGGAAGTGCTCGAAGCTTTGGAGGATGAAGCTCCCTCGAAAGTTCCTGGGGGAAAGCTGGCTTCTCAGGGAAGCAGCTTCAGCCGTGGGCTTCTTACTTTATGGCAGAGAGCCTGGGGCCCCGAATCTGTGTTTCCTTGTCCGTTCCTGAGCTTCATTCTTAGGCCTTTTCGCCTTTCCCTCTTCACCTTCACCTCCAAGCTGCGCCAGCCCTTTTCTGTCTTGAGCGTACACAGGCTGCCCTAAACATTCAGCGTTCGTGCAGCTGATCCTTAATGAGCACCAGCTGTGTAACTGGCATTCTGTTGGCTGCTGCTAGGAAGGAGAGCGTCTTCATCTTGGAGACAGATCGAAGCGTCTGTGGAGTAAATCTCGACTGTTGCTCCTTTATATTCCAGACTGCCAATAAAATTAATGAAATTAGTCTGTTTCTTATTTTTAGGCGCAAATATCCTGCGAGATTCAACAGGCAACGTCAAACTAGGAGATTTTGGGGCCAGCAAACGGCTTCAGACCATCTGTCTCTCAGGGACAGGAATGAAGTCTGTCACAGGCACACCGTACTGGATGAGCCCTGAAGTAATCAGTGGTGAAGGTTATGGCAGAAAAGCAGATATCTGGTAGGTTTTGATGTGATATGCTGGAAACTACCTGCCACTTTATTTATTTCCAGCCAGGATTGAAATTACTGAGGCAAATTTAGATTATCTTTTGTACTTTTGAAATAGGATGTAAGAATTGCAAGGATTTACACCATTTTAATATTATTACTCATTGAGGCTTATAATTGACTATAGTCCTTGAACTTATCTTTCTTTCTCTTTTTTTTTTCTCTCCTACTTTTTATGTTAGAATTGTGGGGTATAAGTCAGGGTTAGGTATACGAATACTCATCGTGCAGGCGCCCTTAGTGATGAGGTATGCCCCCATCTTTCATTCGTTAGGAAGAGTTTTGTCTTAAGCAAAGCTCAACATTGAAAACCTACTTTTAGCCGGACTCTGTGGCTCAGCCTGCAATCCAGCGCCTTTGGGAGGCTGAGGTGAGCGGATGGCCTAAGCCCGCGGGTTCGAGACCCGCCTGGGCAGCGGGACCTCATCTCTGCAATAAATCAAAAAATCAGCCAGGCGTGGTAGCACATGCCTGTAATTCTGGCTACTCAGAAGACTGAGGCGGAAGGATCGCCGGAGCCCAGCAGGTCGAGGCTGCAGTGGCTGGGAGCGGCCCCTGCACTCCAGTCTGGGCGACAGAGTGAGACTCTGACTCAAAAACAAAAAAAGCCCTACTTTTATTTTATTTCCCTGAAGAACTTTAAAAGTAATTAATCCGTGTTGTCAGTATCTTGGAATTCAATTAATGTTTACCTTCTTAATAATTTTAAGTTAAAAGAAGAAAAATGGCCATTTTCTCCTTCCTACCCAGGAAAGATGTTATTTTATTTTATTTTTATTATCATTTTTTTGAATAGGAGTCTCACTCTGTCACCCATACTGAAGTGCAATGGCACGCTCATGGCCACCACAGCCTCCACTTGCTTGGCTCAGGTGATCCTTCCACCTCAGCCTTCTAAGTAGCTGGAACCACAGGCGCATGCCACCATGTCCAGCTAATTTTTTGATTTATTGTAGAGACAAGGTCTCGCCAAGTTGCCCAGGCAGTCCTCTCGCCTCCACCTCCAAAGTTCTGGGATTATAGACATGAGCCACCATGCCTGGCCAGAGAATATTTTGACAGACATTCATTTTAGGCATCTAAAGGCAAATGATTATTTTAAATGTTAAAAATTATTTTAACATCAGGTTAGGAAATTATATAAGACAAAAACAATAAAATGAATAGTGTTCTTTGCCCAACCATTTGAGTTACGTGACAGTCATTACATCGTGGCATATTTTCATTGATTTTTATGCTTAAATTAGTTTTTTATAATTATAACCTTTTAATGAAACTTTAAACTTGAAATCAAGTCATATTTACATATATATGAATTTCACTCCTGTTTCTCATTTTCTAACTAACTAGCTTTCTTTCATGATGTTATTTGTGTAATATATTTCTTTTTATTTCTTTTTAGGAGTGTAGCATGTACTGTGGTAGAAATGCTAACTGAAAAGCCGCCTTGGGCTGAATTTGAAGCAATGGCTGCCATCTTTAAAATCGCCACTCAGCCAACAAACCCAAAGCTGCCACCTCATGTCTCAGACTATACTAGAGATTTCCTCAAACGGATTTTCGTAGAGGCCAAACTGAGACCATCAGCTGATGAACTCCTACGGCACATGTTTGTGCATTATCACTAGCAGCCAGTAACCTCTCCTGTGCCTCTACCCCGCTCCCACCTATTCATTGACCTTCTCTCTGACTGCACTTTTCTTTTTTTATAAAAAAAGAGAGATGGGGGAGAAAAAAGACAAGAGGGAAAGTATTTCTCTTGATTCTTGGTTAAATTTGTTTAATAATAATAGTAACCTAAATTTTTTATATTTAATCTTTTTTTCCTTACAAAAACTTGAAACTTCTTTTTTTTTTAATTTTTATAATGTACTGATGTGGTTCAGAGAGATAAAGCACTTTAGTACATAGTCACTCTTTTTAGTACAAATCATTTGGAATACCTAAAGATTGTAGAGTCTTTCTTGTATCACGGACATATCAGTGGTGTTTGGGAGACATGGAAAATAAGGAGAAGAAAATGATGTATAATTTGTAGTTTTTAGGGATAGTATTTAAAGTAGATCCTCATTTGTGAGGTTGAGCCCTAAACTTGAGTTTAGGGTAGAGGTACTCAAAGAATATAGATTCCTTCTTATGTCTGTATTCTTTAGATCCTAACCTCTGTCTACCAAGCATTTTGCTCAGTAGGAATCTTGATAGAAGATATGAATCTCTAAGAGGTATGTTTATTTGTTAACTCTAACCCGTAAAATAAGCAAATACACTATAATAGATCCATGTTACTGGAGTCTGTAAACCTTGAGGGATAGCTTTCTGCTTAAACAAAATCCTGTTTCATTTTAAAGTCAATGAGCAGATCCAAGTAAAAGTCAAAAGGAGATTGCTCTCGTTGTGTGTGAGCAGTAGAAGAAACCACATTTGCTAGTTAGTAGAAATAAAGAAAAAAAAAAGAACTGAGTATTTAGTGCATTTTAAACTATGTTCTTTACTTGAGGGGGCAAGTCCCAAAATTAAAGGAATGGAGAAATAATTAAAATCATGTATACTACCTTCCTACTTCTAGCTCCTGATTCTTCACAGATAACATTTTTAGTACCTAAGAGTTTGGCCAGGAGTATCCATGTGTTATGTCATGAGATGAAACCCTTGTTCTTGGGATCACAGAATATTAAAGTACCTCAAAAAAAATATCATGTAAACAGTTGTTGTCAATGGTGGAGCAAGCATAATTTCGCTTGGCATTTGACAATTCCTGGAGACACTTTCGGTTGTCACAACTCAAAGAATATTACTGGCATCTAGTGGGTAGAGGCCAGGGATGCTTCTAAATGAACTGTAATACACAAGGAAAGCTACCTTGCCCCTAAAGAATTATTCTGCCCAAAATGTGAAAAGTGCCAAAATTGAGAAACCCTGATGTAAAGAAATAGTCCCATTTATAAACTGAAAACAAGCATTTACAAATGCAAAAAAGTGAATTTCAAAGAGAAAGCGATGTGACGCAGAAGGATTTTACAAGAGCAGATACTGCTATTTTAAGTCAGGAGTGAATTATCTCAACAAATAGCCATCACTTCCTTACCAGCTGCATATTCCACCCAAATCAGTAATGCTTCCATTTTAGAAACAAAATGAATTTGAATACTGAAGCTTTTGAACTCAGCCATCTGTATATATTCTTTCCTTAAAATTCAGTCCATAATTTTGGGCAAAGAAAAGCATATCAAAACAAAGTGTTAACAACTGCAGGAAGGATAAAAAACTGCCAGGTATTTCTAGTACAACGTGTCCACGGAACGCAAGGATACTGAATGGAGCAAGACAACTGGGAAGGGTCCTACTGTCTCTAATGAAACTGTGCTCCTTAAACACATGAATAGATCAGCAGTTTGGCCACTTGCTGTTTTTTCAGCATATTGAAGCAAGTGCTAGGTACTTTATTTTTAAAGCTCTAGAAAATAATAGTCTTCCTGGAGGCCCTAAATGTGATGTCTTTCATGGGATTCATAAGGGACTCAGATATTCCTATTTTCTGCCAAAAGGTGTGCTTATTTAGGGACTCTTAGCATACTTTGTTTCAGAAGTTAGGTAGATCTTGGTCTGCTGTATCAAGGTCCTACCTGGCATTCCATGTAGGAATACGTGAAGTTCCACTAGCTAGTCTAAGAAGTCAAAGCACAAAATTAGTTGTCAGCGGTTGTCTCATACTCTTAAAATAAAAAGCAGCAGCTTGTAAGGAAGAACAAGAATTAGGTGCACCCCCACCCCCACCTTGGTAAATCAACTGCCAAATCTTGTGCTAACATAATCCTCAAGTGTGTGGATCTATTATAATTTCCTTATCTTTTATGAGTGTGGGCATCTTTTCTACTTGAGCAAGATCATGGTCTTTGGACCGGTGGGCTTTTCTTTATATCTTTGTCTTGTGTGGTTGTGATTTCCCTTTGGCTCCTTTTTGGTCTGTCAGGGTAACCAGCAGTGCAGAATATGAGACAAATGCTCTTTAGAGAGAAAGATGGGGAGATTGATTTTCTCAGTCTTCTTTTCCTTGTCTAAATGCTTTGGAAGATAAAGGCACCCGAAAGGAAACTGCTACTTTAACACTGCTGCAGAAGGCCTTTGCTTTATAAGGAAAATATTATTCATTATGGGAAAGTAATGTTCTTTATGTAAAGACTTAAAAACAGACTAATAGTTTATAGAGTTATTATATAAAATATGATGTGAATTTATTTCAGACAAGTTGTGAAGTACCAAAAACCACAATAAAAGTTAATGTATATAAAAACTACTAAGACAAAAAAACTTGAAGGTAGGTATGGGGAATATGGAAGACCAAACGTAAATTTGACTAAGAAGTTTTTGAAAGGAAGCAACTTTATCAGGGGAAGTTAAATAGAACACTCCGGTTTTTCCTTCTTTCTAATAATGGTATGGATCAACACATGAAATTTGAGCTTTTTAAGATGACTCTAAGTGTATTTTATTTCTTAAATGCACAACTGATTCTTCTGTACTGTGATGTTTCTTTGCTAAGGCTGGAAAATGGCCAGACTGCTGACTTTGTGCCTTTAAAATGCATTCTGCTTTGATAGTGGCAGACTTTTCGGTGCTGGAGAAGATTCACTAGCAGTCTTGCCTGTGCTTTTCAGGAAGTCTCTTTCTCCTTCGGCCTGGAGAGAGTCACAGTGGCATGACTTAGGCCTGGACCAAGTCTAAGGTCTTTCGCAAACAGACTGTGTTGAATAAAAGGGTTAAAACACACAACGACTTAGGGAAGTCTGGATGGATTGGTAATTTAAAATGTATCTAAGAGTATGCAGATTGAAAGTGTCAGTATGAATATTTTGAAAGTTTTCAGCACTTTTTCTTGTTTACAAAACATCTTTCTAGCTTTTAAAAAAATGACTCTTGCCTTAGGTTTTAAAAGGCACAGTCACCCTTACATGCCTAAATAAAAGACTGAAAGTTAATGAACTTACTGAACTATAAAGGAAACCCTAAAGGAAAATTTAAACTTTGATTTCAGAGTAAGTTGAATTGACTTTCACAAGAGAGAATCTTTACTGTATTCCCAATAAGAAACCACATTAAAAACATACAACTGTTTCTTTAGCATAGCTCTCTGCTACTCAAGCTCTTCTATATGTCAGGTCTACTCTGCAGTATTTCTGATATGGAGTTGTTGTAAGATACATGAAGTCACTAAGAAAGTAAAATCAAATCTGAGTAGTTCAGCAGAATGACCAAGCCAGATGCAGATGCCTGGGCCCAGGCAAAACTCTGTGCCAGTGATTTCATCTGAGATCTAGGAACCAGCACCTTGATATAAATCACCAGGTGTCAATCAAGTATACAAACCTATTCTTTTTTATTAATAGAATTGGTCTTTTTTCATTTGCTTGTTTGATAATTGTGACTTGTCATGTCAGGTACTAAATTAACATCCTTGAAGAGGTCACAGTCTAGGAGGAACATGGGCAAACAGTTACTTATTTTATGGCATATGATGTTTTAAAATGTTGTTATTTTTTATGAAGTAAGGAAAAAGCAATTTTGGGTAGTCACTGGCTGTTATAAACTGAAATGCCATTAACAGGGATTAGAGCAAAAGCATATCCAAATTGCAGGACTCCCCCTTCCCCAAACCAGGTCACACAGCCTCTCTCAGGACCCCTCTTGCAAAACCCAACCTCTATTCAAATAGTTCCAGTGATGGAGAGCATTTATTCCATAACAGTGTTTTTTGTTAGAAAAAGATACTTTTTTTTTTTGCTCTAAATTGTGAAAATACGCAAAACATTTGATAGAAATTAAACTCTGTCAACAGTGTTATTTATGATAAGATCAGGGCAATTTCTTGGGACCATATTGTTTTATCATTAGGTTTGGCCTTTCTTACAAATGTAATGTTCATATATGTTTAAATTTTAAGATTGGTTAAATGTTAATGAAAAGCAGTTCAATTGTTAATTTTTAGTAGTGCCTTTTTCTCTGTATGCCTTAACTTTATTTTATATTGACAGTAATTCAAGTTACCCACCAAAATGAAGATTTTTCCAAAATTAGTAGGCTTCCCAAATTCATTTGGCCTTAGACTGTTTATTGACCCTTAAACATTTCTTAATGCCTGCCTCCTCCTACCCTTTTCTACCTCCTTTTTTTTTTAATGTTAGGAGAGAAATATTAGCATTTGTTTGTGTTAGATATACTGCAGTCTCCACCAGAAGCAAATTCCTAAGATAAACATACAAAGAAACATAGTAAATTGTTTTCCAGGTTGACTACCTGCTTTCAGTCACATTGGCACCGTCGACGTTATTTGTATATCATGGTTCAGTTAGGGTTTTCCTAGCAGAGTTAGAGTGATTGTGTTGTGTTTGCCCAAAAGAAGTAATTCAAATGGCTTACCAATGTTGAGGCAATGAAACTTTCAGCTAACATTCTGACTAATGCTCTAGTTAACTTTTCTGTGGGGAGAGAGAGAAAGAGAGAGAGAGAGAGAGAGAGAGTGTGTGTGTGTGTGTGTGTGTGTGTGTGTGTGGTGTTTAAAGCTGGAGGTGGGGAAGGAAAGGAAGGAGGGAAAAGTAGGAATATTCAATTGGATCAGCTTCTGGTTTTGGAAAGACAAGTAAAAAAT
Source organism: Carlito syrichta (assembly GCF_000164805.1). Taxonomy (NCBI): domain Eukaryota; kingdom Metazoa; phylum Chordata; class Mammalia; order Primates; family Tarsiidae; genus Carlito; species Carlito syrichta. The sequence goes on from NW_007260362.1 coordinate 240,547, forward strand.
GTATGACCTACTAATGGTGGTTGAGTGGAATCATCCTTGGGTAGGAATGCCAGTGCATTTTCCACAAGTAGCTAGTACAAATGATTGTTTAAATAAAGATATTTATTGTGAATCGTCACACTCTTGGTCGCTGAAAGCAAATTAAAATTCACTTTGTGTGTATGTATAGTAATAAGCTTATATATTATTCTTAAATAGAAAGTAATTGATTTTTACATAGTTCCTTATTAACTCTTTGGAACAGAAATTCTGCCAGACATTATCAAAACACGCTTCCTTAGCTTACCAAGTATTCAAAAGAAAATTCTTTTATACCTCTTTTTGGTTGGCTAGGGGAGGCGTGCTGTGAAGCTGCTGTCCCTGCTTCACTGTCGTGTGTTGCTTGGCTTTGGCTTCTGCCGTGGTGTAGACAGGATGCCACAATAGGTGTGGAAAGTATGAGAGCACGTCTCCCGTACTCACCTGCCAGAGCTGTAGATGGTAATGGGCTCTTGGGAGCCTAGAGAATCATTTCTCAGTGGTGATGTAAGCAGTCAGGATTGAGCTTCAGAAAGGTAAGGGAGGAGTCCAGCTACAGTAAAGGATAAATTTCATCTGTTGCTTGTATATGGTCTCATGTAATTCATCATATTTTTTATAATTGTACATTTTAATGAACAGTCACATAGCATGTTTTGTTAGTAACAGCCAACGCATTGTCAGTGAGTACCATTATTCCCTCTCCTGATGACTTCTTGTTTGTAATACAATCTGTATTATCAGAATCACTTTAAACCAAAGCTTTTATATATATTCTCTGCACACATAGCCAAAATAATTAACACTGTTACTTTTGCCCATGTATGAGCGATTAGTATAAAAATAATAAAGCAGGTACCAGTAGAATTTGTACCCTGGTCTATCCTTCAAGGAAAAGGACAGGCGCTCAGTGTTTGCATTTAGACATGCAGAATTTACTTCCGCTATTAAGGAACTATATAGACATTACAAATTTAAGCTTGTACACGTGCCAATCTTATTAACATCACTTGACTATAGATGCACACAGATAGATATTGACGTCTGATGCCTCAAGTTGATGGCATACTTTCTTCCCATGATCTTAACATTTATGAATTCTTGTTTGACTTGAAGGGCATTTCAGCAAGGCTGCAAGGAAAAGTGGGCTATGGACTGACATCTGCTTTGTGCCATAGACACTTTGGAACATAAGGAAGTGCTGCTCTCTAGCATATGTGCAGGATTTGTCCCCAAATAAGGATTTCTGAATCCCTTAAGGCCAGTTGATAACAGTAAAGTTCATGACTTACTGAAAGGCACTTTTATGTTCACTTATTTTTTATATATTTTTTAAAAAATTTTTAAAGCATATGTAACTAGTGATGATTTTAGCATTAGCATTGCTTTGGAGGGGGAGAAAGAAGTGACAAAATTACAACTTAAACTCTATTAGATACCTAGACTGCAAAATGGATTTGACATATTCTTATTTTTCCAAAGACTTTTTTACCCCTGGACTAAGAAGGGAGGTCTAGTGGAGATGTTTGAGCTGGAAATACAACCTATTCAATTTAAAGTACAGTGTCTAAGGATAAGAATATGTCTTTAAAAACAAACAATTATTTTAATGCAATCTTAATTAGTAAAAAGTTTACATTTTTTTCTATTGCTATTGGTTTTTAAATCTGCTACCCTGCATTTTGAAATATTATAAAAGAGTTAATACCAAAAATACCTTTAATGTCTGACATCTCTTACATTTCACATGGTTCTTTTTATTCATTGTAAATAAAAGCAAACTTGGATAAATTTGAGAATAAACTTTGAATTGTTGCAAACTATGGTTATCAATTTGTAAATTTACCCTTTGACTTAATGTACATTTTTAAATATAGCCATTAAATTCTCTATATTTAACCTATTGGTTTCTCTCTGTAAACATTTTTACTCTCAGTTGAATGCTGGGCAGTTTATAATTATGTACAAAGGGTTTTTTTTCCTATTAAGATTGACTTTTTTGCACATTTTTGGAAATGTTTAATTTGTACACTGATTTACTACTCTGACCAATAATTGTTGATGAGTGTATGAGCATCATGAATGCATGTATTGAACTACTGTCTGCGTCTCTATGTTTTAACTTCTTTCAAGATGTAGCCATCAGTTACTGCACTGCTATTACTGACTTGCTTTTACAAAAATACTTATCTATGGTTCTGTCTTTGTTGAAGAACTCAGGAGTTCAACATTGCTTTCTAATTTTATAATGTATTTTAAAATTCGTTACTAAGTTGAACATACGCTTTGTAACTTTGTCTGTCAGGGGATGTGTGTTTGTGTGGAGATGTCTTTCTGTCTGTAGGCACATGTATATATCCCAGTAAGTTCTTATTTTCATTTCATTTTTACATTTTTATGAACTTGTTTTATAAGGGTACTATTAGTTAGGATAATTAAATATATATAAAAGCTTTCTGAGAGATTATTTACTATATGAATATATTTTCAGCTGGCTGATCAAAAGTATTTTTTTAATTTTGTTTTTAACCATTCAAAATGTATTTGTATTTCCAGAATTGGACACAAATTGTATTTAGAGCTCAGTTAAAATACTGTTGCGAGGAAAGGCATTGAATTATCTTGAGAATTCGGTGAAATGCAAATTAAGAGAAAAAGAATAGGTTTTAAGCAGTAGCAAAAACACACTGTCCACTAAGATAGCCTTTGACCTCTCAAGCTATGAAAAAATGTGAGAAACTAAATTGTCTTAAAGAGATGTCAAGATTTTATATGTTCAGTTGCTGTTGGCCTGTCCTACTGTTGTTTTTGAATATTTTCCTTACTCTACTCCAAAAATTTTCAACTTTTAGTTTTTCTGTTTCTGGGCAATGTCCGACTGGGTTTATAAAACAATATATTGGCATATTGTGATTCTCTGTGATTGACTATAAATTGGTTTAGAAATGTCCAAACATACATTGTGTGTCTTTATAGTGTACTGTGTGTTTTAAATAACTGGCAGAAAATGAATAGAAAATTTAATTTCCAATCTGAAGGTGTTACTGTATTTAAAGAAAACCTTGTTTTTAATATGTGGTACCACGTAAAATTACTGGTGTTAGGAATAAAGTCCACTGTTGAAATTGAATGTCACTAATCTTATGTTAAAAGGAGCCGGTGTGATTAGAAAAACCTACGAGAAGCCAGAGATAGTTGTGGTATGTGCCACATTTCATTCATAGTTTGACTTTGTGTTGCTTATTCAAAATTGTGCTTGTAAAAATGTATAAAATTTTTGAGTTTTATAATTTCTGTGTACTTGTTTTTTCTTGCTGGTAAATAGCTTTTTAAAAAATTCTAATATAAAAAACCATGTTTATATTTTGTTAGTGATCAATGACTGTTTATATAGAAAATTGTATATTGTTGGCACACATCTTTGTTTAGATTTACATGCATGAAGGCCTGCAATCATTAGCACAATGAAAATTGCTTTTCCTTACATGTTAGTTCTTTCTTTTTGGAAGATTGTGGTACAAAGGCTTACTCTAAGTAACCTTCTGGACTATGGAATGATGTAAATGAATGGCACTTTGAGTGTTAATAAAGCTGATATTTATTTCCACTGTGATTGGTTTGTCCAGATCTGTTCTTGGACACGGTTGTTGCCCCTTGTTGGAGCCGGTCACTCTCTAGGAGACGAAACACAGGCCAGTCTAGAAATACTGAAGCTAAACTGGGTCTGTCCAGTGTCTAAGTCTGTGGTGTCCCACCCAATATGCTCTAGTATGTCTTTGTACCTCTTGACTGTCCAAATCAGGACTTAATGATGATTACAAACACAAAGCCGGCTATCGAACTTAGTATAAGGAATGGTTTCTCACACCATATCGGAGACAACTTATAGTAACACTTTCATATATAGGGCAATTTAATGCAACTCAAAGTCCTCAAAAACATCTATATATTCGGCTGGGTGCAGTGGCTTACGCCTGTAATCCCAGCACTTTGGGAAGCGGAGGCGAGAGGATTGCCTGAGCCCAGGGGTTCTAGACCAGCCTGGGCATCTTGGCGAGACCCCATCTCTACACTAAATGAAGAAAAATGAGCCAGGTGTGATGGTGCACACCTGTAGTTCCAGCTACTTGGAAGGCTGAGGTGGAAGGATTGCCTGAACCCAGCAGATCTAGGCTGCTGTGGTTGTGCATGTGCCACTGCACTCCAGCCTGGGTGACAGAGCAAGACACTGACCAAAAAAAAAAAAAAAAACCCTCTATATCCTCTGACCCAGAAATTTTATATCTAGCAGTCAATACTGTAGAAATGATTTTGAATGTGGTAAGTTATATCTATAAAAGCCCCAAATTGAAACGCTTAATGTACAGCAATAGGCCAGGCATGGTGACTCACATTTGTGATCCCAGCACTTTGGAAGGCTGAGGCAGGAAAATTGCTTGAGCCCAAGAGTTAAGGATTATTCTCAACCCCAGAAGTCAGTCATTCCAGCATCGACTCTAAATCTAGTGTCTCATCTAAATATCAGCTCAAGTATCTACATCATCCAAATCAATTGTGAGAGTGAGACTCTGGGTCAGATTCATGTCAGAGCAAAATTCCTTTCCATCTATGAGCCTGTGAGACCAGCCAAGTGTACTTCCAAATAAAGATGGTGGGTCAGGCATTTTCTTCCAGAAGGGAGAAATGAGAAGAAAGACCTCCAGGTCTCAAGCAAGCATGACACCAAAGGCAAATTACATTCGGTTTTGAGGCTTGAGGATAATCCTCACTGGCTTGAGTCTCTGTCCTCCAAGTACACGAGGCTGTGGCCCTGCACCCTCAGAACTGAGGAGGTGACCCAAAGAGACGGTGGATCCACGCCCTGGCCCCGGCCCCGGCCCCTTCCGGCCTGCGAGTGGCAGAAGCAGTCCCACTGGCCTCTGAACTGCCCGTCAGTCCCTTTTCTACCTGTGGAATCCTGGAAGTCCAGCAGCCTGCCTTTGATTTCATCCCGTCTCTGTCTTCCTCAGCTCGAACTGTCAGGATTTCTGTCGAGACGGGTGACTGGGTATAAACGCCACACACCTAACAGGTGCAGTGGCTCAAGTCTGTAATCCAAGCACTCTGGGAGGCCAAGGCGAGAGGATTGCCTGAGTCCTGGGGTTTGAGACCCGCCTGGGCAACTTGGCGAGACCGCGTATCTACGATGAATCAAAAAATTAGCCAGGCATGGTGGTGCGTGCCTGTGGTTCCAGCTACATGGAAGGCTGAGGTGGAAGGACCACCTGGGCCCAGTAGGTCAAGGCTGCAGGGGCTGGGCAACAGAATGAGACTCCTACTCAAAAAAGAAACCAACTACAACAAAAAAAGTCACACACCTGATCTCTTGCAGATAAATAATTGTCCAGCCACATCCTTAATGTTTCTTCCAGAGCATACATTCTCATTTTTTACATTATGGTGACCAAGAATTACCGAAATCTTCTGACTCCTTTTTAACAGTTCCTTCAGTGTATCTCCTTCCTCTCAGCGGCTAGGCGTGGTGGCTCAGCCTGTCATTCCAGCACTTTGGGAGGCCAAGGAAAGAGGATTGCCTGAGCCAGAAGTTTCAAGACCAGCCCAGGCAACTTGGTGAGACCTCGTCTCTACAATAAATCACAAAAACTAGCCAGGCGTGATGGAGTGCGTCTGTAGTTCCAGCTACTTGGAAGGCTGAGGTGGAAGAATTGCCTAAGCCCAGCAGGCTGAGGCTGTGGTGGCTACGAGTGTGCCACTGCACTCCAGCCTGGGCAACAAAGTGAGACTCCAACTCAAAAAAAAAAAAGTTGCCTCAGCCAAATAACCCAAGTTTATTGCTTACAAGTTCTAATTTCCACCCAGTAGAATACACTTCAGGCAATTTCTCCACCACGCCACTCCCATTTCCAGTAACAATTCTCATTCCCACAATCGTCTTTAGTGGTCATATTTATACGAACAGGGCTTCGAGGCAATCTAGACTCAAAATTCTTCCAGCCTCTACCAATTACCCGATTCCAAAACCACTTCCACATTTTTAGGTATGTAACAGCAGCACTCTATTTCCCTGGACCAAAATTTGTATTAGAGAAACAGAACCAGCAGGCCCCCTGAGAGAGCAAGAGGCACGTACATTTGTTTTAAGAAACTGGTTCACACGATCGTGGGAGCCGGCAAGTGAGGAATTCAGGTGAGAGTTGATGCTGCAACCTTGAGTCCAAAGCCTAGAACTCAGGCCAGAGCTACTGTGCTGCAGTCTGAAGGCAAAGTTCCTTTTTCCTTGGGAACCCTATCTTTGCCCTTAAGGTCTTCGACTGACTGGGCGAGGCCTCCACATTAACGAGGGTAACATGCATGACATGAAGTCTGCTGATCATAAATGTTAATCGCTTCTAAAAATACCTTCCAATCGACATCTAGACTGGTGCTTGGCCAAGCAACTTAGCATAGTTGATACATAAAATTAATCATCACGACTGGGCTCAGTGACTCAGCCTGTAATCTCAGCACTTTGGGCGGCCAAGGTGAGTGGATTGTCTGAGCCTGTGGGTTTGAGACCAGCCCAGGCAACTTGGTGAGACCTCATCTCTACAATAAATAAAAAATTTGCTGGGTGTGGTAGCACGCGCCCATAGTTCTGGCTACTTGGAAGGCTGAGGCTGAAGGATTGCTAGAGCCCAGCAGGTCAACGCTGGGGTGGCAATGAGTGTGCCACTGCACTCCAGTCTGGGTGACAGAGTGAGACTCCAACTCAAAAAAAAAAAAAATCACAAGGATTTATCATGTAGAATGTAGTATATCCATGCAATGAACTTGTCATATAATATTGACCGAAAGAAATGAAGTTACTTCAGCCAGGTGTGGTGGCTCACACTGGTAACCCTAGCACTTTGGGAGGTGGAGGCCAGAGGATTGCCTGAGCCCAAGGGTTCGAGACCAGCCTGGGCAACTTGGCAAGACCTCGTCTCTACAATAAATTGAAAACCTAGCCGGGCATGGTGGCGTGCACCTGTAGTTCCTGCTACTTGGCAGGCTGAGACGGAAGGATTGCCTGAGCCCAGCAGGTCGAGGCTGTGGTGGCTGTGAGTGTGCCACTGCACTCCAGCCTGGGCGACAGAGTGAGACTCCAACTCAAAAAAAAGAAAAAGAAAGAAATTAAGTAGAGATATAGAGCTGTAGGGTGGAGTTATGAGTGGATATTCTTTTTGCTTATCTGTAGTTTTTAAGCTCTCATGATAAATGTGTTTTTGCTCAGTACAAAGTATTTTTTCTTATGACAGTGTTAGCCTTCTTCCTCGTCACCCCTTCCAGTCAAATTAAACAGGTTTGATAACCAGAGTTTTAAAAAGACCATATGTTTAACCGTTTACTTCCATTTCTCAGAATTTGCCTTAAGGAAGCAATCCAAGATGCAGTTAAAGTTTGTATCCAATGAGCCGGCACGATGGCTCATGCCTGCAATCCTGGCACTTTGGGAGGTGGAGGCGAAAGAATTGCCTGAGCCTGGGTTTCAAGATCAGCCTGGGCAACTTGGCGAGATCTCGTCTCTACAATAAATTAAAAACGTATCTGGGCATGGTGGAGTGCACCTGTCGTCCACGTACTTGGAAGACTGAGATGGAAGTTTCGTCTGAGCCTAGCAAGTCGAGGCTGTGGTAGCTGTGAGTGTGCCACTGCACTCCAACCTGGGCAACAGAGACTCCGACTCAAAAAAAAAAAAATTTGTATCCCACAATATTCATCAAACTGCTATTTATAACAGGATAAATTGGAACTATACCAATGTACCCAAATTAAGGTTTGGCTAGGTAAATTATGATATTGCCACACAATGGAACATTAAAGTTATTCAACACTCATTGTTATGAAGAGTGAACAGAGTTTATGTTAGGAGGATATAAAATCATCATATGTCCAAGTAACATCCTCATGGTGCAAAAACACAGAAATAAAGTCTGGACGAAAATAAAGGCAAATTGTAACTAGCAAGGGGTAGTAGTAAGTGCGATTCAAATAGCCTTTGTCATGCATTTCTCTATTTTCCGAAAATTTGCTTTAATCAATGGGAAAATATAAAAACATAAAAGCCAGTTCTAAAAGTACGGTTCCTCTGCTCTTGAGTTAGTGCAATTCGCTTAGCCCAGGGACCAACACACTTTCAATTTATTGAAGCCATTCCTCTGAGAGCTGATCTTTACATCATAAATCCAGTGGCTAAGACTCAGTCTTTGATGTGTTTAGCTGATCAGCATCTAACACAGTTGATCACTTCCTCCACCTTGCAATGAAACGAAATCAGAACTCCGGGTTTTATTATTTCACCAACTGCTCTTCAACTAGCGTTGCCCAATTCTTTTTTGTGTGTGTGTGAATTGGAGTCTCACTCCGTCACCCAGACTGGAATGCAGCCTCGACCTGCTGGGCTCCAGCGATCCTTCCGCCTCAGCTTTCCAAGTAGCTGGAATTACAGGCATGCGCTACCACGCCCAGCTGATTTTTTAATTTATTGTAGAGGTGAGGTCTCGCTGCCCAGGCGGGTCTTGAACCCGCGGGCTCAGGCAATCCACGCACCTCAGCCTCCCAAACAGCGGGATGACAGGCTGAGCCACCAAGCCCGGCACATTGCCCAATTCTTAATCTCCCAGCCTCTCCACTGTGAAATGTCCCCAGTTCTTGGACCTTTCCTCTACTGACATGTATTCCCTCGGTAGCCTCAACCAGCTCCATAGCTTCAATACCATGCATTTGTAGACAATTCCCAAATTTCTATTCCTAGATCCCTGAAGTGCAGCCTCATGTCCATCTTCCTTCTTGACACGTAACTGTCTCATAGGCTATTGATGTGGATTAATCTGCCAGTTCCCAAAATTCAGTGTGGAAGCCCTAACTGTATTTGAAAATAGGGCCTATGAAGAGGACAAAAGAGGCCATCGTCGTGGGGCCCTCATCCAGCAGGGTTTGTGTCCTTATGAGAAGAGGAAGACACACCAGAGTGCTCTCTCCGTGCCACGTGAATATACAGCAAGAAGGTGGCCATCTACCAACCCGGAAATAGGCCCTCACCAGGAACAAACCCTGCTGGACTTTATTTTTGGACTTCCCAGCCCTGAGAACTGTAAAAAAAAAGAATATATTTCTGTTATTTATGCCCTGTGGTCTGTAATATTTTGTTAAGGCAGCCAGAGCAAACTAATACAGCCACTCACACTTAATATCTTTGTTGATGAAAAGATGCCAAAACTCAAAAACATTTAAAATGGTTTATTCTTGAGCCAAATTTGAGGACTTAAACCCAGGCACACCCATCTTCAGGAGTTCCTGGGACCACGGGCCCACTGTGGCCAAATGGCAGCTTGGTGGTGTACAGTTTTAGAGTGGTAAAAACTACAAATAAATACTGTGTGAGATTCTCATTTGTTTGGTCAGGGGAGGAGGGACATTTCCAAGGAGCAGGGGAGGCTTGTGGGTCATGGGTAAGTCCAAAGATTTCTTCGACTGGGCTCCGTGGCTCAAGACTATAATCCCACCAATTTGGGAGGCCGAGGCAGAGGAATGCCTGAGCCCAGGGATTGAGACCAGCCTGGGCAATGTGGTAAAGCCTCGTCTCTACAATAAATCAAGAAAAATTAGCTGGGCATGGTGGTGCATGCCTGTAGTTTCAGCTACTTGGAAGGCTGAGGCAGAAGGACTGCCTGAACCCAGCAGGTCGAGGCTGTGGTGGCCGTGAGCACGCCACTGCACTTCAGCCTGGGCAATAGAGACTCCAACTCAAAACACACACACACACACACAGATTTCTTTACTGGTAATACGTAGTTAGGTGACACACTAGTTTTGTTGATATGTAGATGAAGTTAAGATGTGGCAGACTTCAGAGAAGAGAGACATGTCTTACAAGGCTCCTGGGGAGCCTGGTCATCAACGAATGGCTTTTCAGGGCCATAAGATACTTTGATTTCCCTGTTTTTTTGTTATGTGATGTTATGCCAGAGTCAGGCTGGAAAACCGTGTTTGGTGAGTCCTTATCAGGCAGTGACTTCTCAAGCCTCTTGGAAATTGGGTATGAGGAAAAGGTTCAGGTTTAGCTCTCATCTTCAAAACCACCCTCCAGAACCGTACCTTCCCCAAGGCGCAACCTCATTCTTGCAGTTGCTCAGGGCAAAAATCTTTAAGTTGTCCTTTACTCCTCTTTCACTCCCCATATCAAGTCAGCCAGCAAATCCCAGCCACTATAACCTTCAAGATATATTCAGAGTGGAAGCACCTCTCATCACGTTTACCCTCACCACCCTGCTAAATCCCATGCTTCCTCAGCTGGACTGCTGCAGTAGCTGCCCTTGAATCTTGTAGAGTCTGTCTTCGACACGGCAGCTCGGGTAGAGGAACCCTAAGTCCCTGGCGTTTTCCCGAAACTTTCCAGTGGTTGCCGTTTCACACCCAGCAAGGTCCTTGCCGTTGCCCACGGGGCTCTTCGTCGGCGGCTCTCAGACCGGGGCGTCGGAATCCCGTGAGTGACACGAGCCGCCGGGCTCCACCTCCGCTTACTGGATCCAAGAGGTCTGGGATGTGAACGGACACTTGGAAACAGCCAGGGTCTCCCTCTGTCACCCGGGCGGAGTGCAGTGGCACAGTCACGGCTCGGCGCAGCCTCCACCTCCTGGGCTCTGGCCTCCTTTCACCCAAGCCTCCCGGCAGCCAGGGCTACGGGCATGCACCACCACTCACGGCGAGTTTTCTTTTGATTGGCAAGGTCTGGCTACGTCGTCCCGGCTGGTCTCCAACGCGGGTCC